>NW_003315037.1:1869633-1874213 GCF_000150825.1 Verticillium alfalfae VaMs.102
ACCCATTCTGTAGTCGAAGCCCCGGCCTGCCGTGTGCTGCGTGGGGTTGAGCTCGCTGAACCTGTCGGTGGGCATGACGTTGCGCAGGTCCCACAGCTTCATCGTTTGGTCTTTGCCGTTGCTCAAAATGTAGCGCCCGTCGCCCTTGCTGTCTATGTACGTCAGTCCTTCCGTATGTCCGATGAAAGCGCCCGCTGGCCGTCCATCGCCCATGCTTCGTCGATCCCAGACCTTGATCGTGGTGTCGTCGGAGCCGGAATACAAGATATGTGGCGAAGACTTGTCCGCAAAACATACGGCATTGACATCGTCCTCGTGGCCCTGCACATCATGCAGCACCGTACGGGACTCGATGTCATAGACGATGATGGAACATTTGTTGGTGCCGGCAACGAGTTCCCTCCCGTCGCCGGAAAACCGGACCGACCATATGCCAAAGCTGTGGTATCCTCTGTGGCCACCCCTGCCGGCAACGAGGTTGAGCGTATACGGATCACCCCTATCGTTGGGATCGGTCGGCGCCAGACAGACGCTGGAATGGATCGAGGTATAGGCAAGCCATTTGTTGTCGGGACTCAGCGACGCATCAGTCAATGTCCACTGGCCGAAGGGATACTCGACGGTCTTGTAGTATTTCCAGTTGTACGGGTTCGATGTGTCGTACATGCGGACCTTTGAAGTCAGGCCACATGCGTAGAAGAAGTTGCCGTCCTCGGAGAACTGACCAGAGTACACAGGCGAATCGTAGTGGACAATCATTTCTGCTCTGTTTGATGGGAGCATGTTCTGCGCCATCAAGTCTTGATTCTTCTGCTGATCGACTCTGGTATCAAAGCCGAGCTCTCGGTCGAGGATGCGACGGGCCAGCTGCTTCTGCTTGTGAACACGGACATCAGTGGCACCAAAGACACCTGAGTGCATAAGCTCGAGGCCTTTCTCGCTCGGGACTTTGGGGAAACGATTCGGATCGGGTGGCGCCCGTCGTCGACGTCTGGCACCAAAGCTCAGAAAGTCGCCGTCATCCCCTTCTTCGACCAGAACGCTGCCAAGGTTTCTGCCTCTCAGAAGTGCCATAACTTGTGCTCGTGACAACCATCCAATTCCTGCGCCATCTACCCAGAGTTAGGATCGAGGTGACCATTGACAGCTAAAGGGATTGCGAACCTAAAATCGCTTGTACACCATCAAGCGCGTCGTCAGCGTCATCGCTATCCTCCTCGTCTTCTTCCCCATCATCATCGTCTCCGTTTGACGCGATGATACCGGCCACTTCACGTTCTGTTTCTGTATCTTCACCGTCTTCGGCATCTTCCACAAAGTTAGCCGAGATGCACTGGCGGGCAGATGATTGAACTCACCATGATAATCCTCGTCGTCTTCGTCGTCGTCTTCCTCTACATCTTCGAGCACGTATTCATAATGAACTCCACTTTCGGAATCATCTTGGTCGGAGTTCATAGATGACTCGGCAGCTTGCTCCTGTTGTTGAAGGTACCAGTCGGAAAGTAGTTCCTCGTCCAGTTCTTGGGGGTCATGACTAACGGGCTGTGCGGATGAGTCTCGATCGGAGTTGTCCATCGCGTTTGTGTGGTGCCCGAGTCGGTGCCTCGGCATTCAAGAAGGGTACCTAAGGTGAGGTGGGATATCTGCGCCTGCAACAAGAGAGAGGCGGGGAACAGCCAGCAAACGCGGACCACTACCACGTCGGATATGCTCGTCTTGATGCACGAAGCTACGTTCCCCGGCAATGTGAGTTCGGGAGTCTAACGATATGATACGGCCAGTAAATTTGGAGAAAAAGCTCGAGGTGAGTTGTGACGGTAGTCACGAAGCTCTCATCCCCAAGGTTCGTGACGACATGCATCGGCGCGAGTATGGGTGGGGGCAACCAGGCGGCGGCCGGAGATAAGATAAGATGCCCGCCTATTGCCGCCTTGACCAGAACAGACACGATGGACCCTTAATAATCAGCTCCTTCTACGGACCTCGCTATCTGTATTTTCGACTTCATCTCCTCGTGGATGAGGACCGACAGTACCTGCGTCATTGTGAGATCTCACGATGTTGTCTTGTTCTTTGTGAGTTGATCTGGAAGGAAAATTCTCCAGCTTTCTTTGATGCGACGCACTATCATCATTGTCAAAACCAAGTGCAACCAAACCCTGTCTTGAGGATATCTAGCCTGCGGACGTAATTGCTCCCTCCCAGTGCTGGCACCAACTTCGTCAGACGATACCAACCCGTCATCAGCTTCAAGAGAAGCGAGACACAGTCCGCCAAGTTGTTCAGTGTCTCAACTCTCAAGAATTGCCTGACGTTCGGATCGATCGATGAAATCTCGAATGGAGATCTGGCGAGGTTTATGGCAGATGGCCCTGTACGAGCGACGCCTCAGGCGGCTTGTCGTCGGAAAACTGCTCCAACAAGTATTCCGCAATATTCCGCCCAGCGATCAAGGGACGTGGAGGTGCTGCGAGATCCCTGTCCGGCACTGATGCTCCCCGCATACGCTACCAACAGTGTGGGCCCCGCCGCACGTGTACTAGCACCACGTCGCGAGCCGATTAAACATCTGATGATCATTGTACAAACATGGGCTATGCTCCCATCTCCCCTCTTCTCCAGGCCGACGAGTTCGGGGGAATAATCTGGGGTATCTGACGTTTCATCTGCCAGAGTCTTGAATGACGAATAGTGCTCACACGAAGCTTCAACACACGACGCACATGATGGGAGGACGACCCTCGCATGAGTACACTGGAGATGAATATAGTATTAGTGAAACGGTATGGACTCATTCGGCCTCACTGCTTGAGTAACTCTCTTAACTCCGGAGCACAGCTCATTCAAATGCGAGAAGTACTTAGATAGGCATTGTCGTGTGTATTACTTGCAGCTGAGAGCTAGGTTCGTGTTTACATCATGCTGGACGCTCATTTAACATCTGCCTCAATCCACCTCTCGATCATATTCCGCAAGCCCATACATCCGTTCCGCCACCTGACAGGACACCATGTTCAAGCGAGCAATACTGCACTCTGAGGTTAAACGATTTTTTTTTTTGCCTTCTAGTGGTGGCGGGGGCAGGTGCCCAGAAGTCAACTGTTGCAACAATACACACTGCTCAGTCGTCTGCCGATGGTGGTGTGTTAAATGGACACGCCAGGGCGGGGGCTAAGAAAAGGCGCCCATTTGCTATGGCGGAGAACTCTAGCCTCCAGCCGTAAGGGGCCAAAGAATACATCATCTAGGCGAGCCTCTCACGAACATCCAGCAGCCATGTCACATTGCGTGCACATGATGCTGCAAAATCATACATTTCCACATCTAAACGATCCATTAAAGATTCTGTCGGACCGACATGGCGCACTAGGGTAAGGTATAACCTGAATTCAGACCTTGTGCTCTCGCATGCCTTGGGCCGAGCCAAAGGCTTGGGAAATTGAAAGTGGTCTGTTGGTTGTGCGGCGCCAGTTTTCCGCCAACTTTCCCGCCGTAGCGTGCCTTCACTGCACACAATGCAAACACCTGATTCGGCTGTCCCTGGGGAGATGTCGAATTTGGCGGGGTGGAATCTCGACCCCAGCTGGGGCTTTAGCCTTCGACACAGCTCAATTGCGGAGATGCAGGGGCATCGGCTCGAAAGCGAGGCCATCAGATCGTGCCAGTGTCTTCTCAACCTTACCTCACCTTTTCCTGGGCAGCGGGGTACTGGGGACAAACCCCGAGCATACCCCCTTTGGGCGAAGTCTACTTCTTTTCCATAGCTAGGATACCATGACTCGGGGCGGCGTGTGAAGGCTTGAAGATGCTGTGATACTTCAAGGGCAGGCCGCCGCGGCCTTGAGACTTGTTATATAAGGGACCCCAAGGACCCACGAGGAACCGGGTCTTGTTGCACCAGCATCTCTCTCATCCTCTTCACCACTATAACAAAGCTTGAATACGGCAAAGACGCTCCGTCTTTCGAAACCCGGGCTTCATCATGGAGAAGTCGAACGTCGTCGCCTTGGAAAAGGCTGATACCGTCGCGGTCCTGGCGGAAGCAGCCAACAAGACTGCCCTTGACGACAAGGTCCTCAACCAGGCCGCACTCGAGGCTACTGCTGATGATCACGAACTCACCATCGCCGAGGCCATCCGAGTGTATCCAAAGGCCATCGGCTGGGCGCTCGTGTCATCCACCTGTGTGATCATGGAGGGCTACGATACCAACCTCTTGTCCAACTTCTTCGCATACCGTAAGGAAACCTGCTTCCCCACGACGCAACGACGCTAATTTATTATCCCAACAGCATCGTTCCTGATCAAGTACGGCCGATTCGTTGGGGTCACTCCCCAGAGTCCAACGGGATACCAGTTGACCCCTGCATGGCAGGCCGGTCTGTCTCAAGGTGCCGGCGTCGGCTCCATCTTCGGCTGCCTCCTGAGCGGCTATCTCGTGTCCAAGTATGGCTCTCGTCGCGTCCAGATCGGCGCCCTTATCGCCCTGTCGCTCTTCATCTTCCCCGTCTTCTTCGCACCGAATCTCATCGTCTGTCATCGGCGAAATCCTCTGCGGTGTGGCCCTGGGCATTCTC
>NW_003315037.1:1874494-1905102 GCF_000150825.1 Verticillium alfalfae VaMs.102
GCAAAGAGCTGTTCCGTGTTGTTTATCCCCCCACAACCCTGGGCCAGAAGCTCGGATTGGCCCGATCTACTGGGACTGTTTCAAGGGCACCGAGCTACGCCGTACCGAGATTGCCTGCGTCGTCTTTGCCGGTCAGATTCTCTGCGGTATTGCGTTTGCCTACAACAGCTCGTACTTCTTCTCGCAGATGGGTCTCGGCACCAGCACCACCTACTCTCTCGCGCTCGGTGGCACTGGCCTTGCCTTTATCGGCTGCCTGATCAACTGGTTCGTACTGATGCCCCGTCTCGGCCGCCGCACCATTTACGTCTGGGGTATGGCTGGCATGTGCTCTGTGCTTCTCCTCATCGGTATCCTCAACGTCTGGACCTCGAAGGAATCGGTCGCCATGGCGCAGGCCTGCCTCACCATGCTCTGGACCTTTATCTTCCAGCTCTCCGCCGGACAGCTGGGCTGGGCGCTCCCCGCCGAGGTCGGCTCCACCCGTCTCCGTCAGAAGACCATCTGCCTCGCCCGTGACTCGTCCAACATCATGGGCACCATTGGTGGCGTCCTGCAGCAGTATTTCATGAACCCCCAGGCCTGGAACCTCAAGGGCTACACGGGCTTCTTCTGGGCTGGCACCTGCTTCGGCGTCTTCGTCTGGAGTTACTTCCGCCTGCCGGAGACCTGGAACAGGTCGTACCACGAGCTCGACGTCCTCTTTGCCAAGCGGGTCCCGGCCAGGAAGTTTGCCAGCACTGTCGTTGATCCCTTTGACGAGCGGGACATTTCCGAGATGACGGCCAAGGCCTAAAGGTCCCACTGTGTCGTCGTATGCAGCGGTGGCAACTCGTGTATCCGGGAGCACCTGGTGTCGTTCATCTGGCAACGAGTCTATGCAGGCCCGGATCCTCAGCCCTGAACCGAGAGTGGGTGTTGGTGCGAGCCAGATAGATGCGAGCACTAGGCGCGCTGGGGGTGGAATATGCTTTGACGCTTTTGCCTTTGGTCTTGATAGTGCTAGATGAAGGAGATCGATATTGACATAGATGAAATGAATGGTTTTACATTTGACTGGCCTCGCCGCTTAGCGTGAAGAGCATGAACGACTGGAAAAATCGCATGTTTGATAATGAGAGCTCGACCTCAGGAGAGTGCAACTAAATGGGCGACATCCGCCTGTCTCAGTCGAAGATTGATCGACTATTAAGAAAAATGAAAGAAGGAAATATGTAATGAAACGAGTATTATCAAACCAATGAGCTGGAGACTTACGCTGCTCAAGTCTGGAGCTGCTTAATCAGAAGCAGCTGAGCATATTTGAATAGTCCCAGAGAACCGTCCAGAGGGCGAAGCCACGCGTGTAGCCACCGTGGCGCGTCTATGTGCTGCACACACATACATGGTACCTCTGGTGGAGCCAAGCACCGAGAGAGCTAGTAGGGTTTCAATCCAGGAGAACGGCGAGCGGCTGATACCTGGGCTTGGCGGACACTAACCCCAGTTGGGAACTATTGGCCAAATGTTTCGGGGGGCACGTCCAGGTACCTGTAATCATCCACCACACCATTACGGCCAGGCCAGGTCGTCAACTCGAGCGCCTCAACAACTTCTCCTTTTCTTTCCACCACATCATATCATCACTGCCCCAGTTCGCCTGCTTTCATTTCTCTCCCCTTCGTTGCTTTCAAACAAAAACACCGCCACCATGCGGCTCAGGTCCCGACCCTTGCCCTTGATCCTCCTCCTCATTCCCTCCCTGGCTGCAGCCCTAGCGTCCGAGCAGACGATTCACAACGAGCCACGAGCAGTCGCCGCAGACATACCAGTAGCAGAGATCGCCAAGCGACAAGATGTTGGCACCAAAGGCGCGCCCGTCGACGGCAGGGATGGCATGCCGCATCAGGGCCCCTTTGTCGACAGGAACCACAACACCGATGACCTCGTGAAGGACCTTCCACCCCTCGAGGGCAGGCCTGACGATCCCACCATTGTTGACGGCAAGCGCATTCCCGAGACGAACGACGGCGTCATGAACGACCGTGACCGCCAGAAGCCAAAGGAGGGCACCATTGGCACCGAGGGCGGCGTCAGCGAGAAGGACAAGGCGCGCAAGGCCGGCGATAACGTCCCCGAAGCCCCCAAGACTCCCTCGCCCAGCGACCAGGACCGCCCGGAGCATGAGCACGAACACGGCACGGCTGATGAGGTAGCTGGCCTAGGCGTGAGTACTCCCTTCCCCCCTCCGTCACCAAACTTCTGTACTTATAAATATCCCTGGGGTGCTAACCTTACTTCTCCCCCCAGAAACCGGCAGACCTTCCCAAGTCGCTAGACGACATTCCCCCTCCCGTTCCCGACTCTGCCAACAAAGACCACCTCGATGTCTCCAAGTCGCATCCCAAGGGTTCGAGCGCACTCGAGGAGGAGGATGAAGGCATCATTCAGCCCTTCCACTCCTTCGTCCTCTCTCTCACCATGATTCTCGTCTCCGAGGTTGGCGACAAGACCTTCCTCGTGGCTGCCTTGATGGCTATGAAGCACGATCGCCTCGTTGTCTTCTCCGCCGCGTTCGGCGCCCTCCTCGTCATGACTGTCCTTTCCGCCGTCCTCGGCCACGCCGTCCCGACCCTCATTCCCAAACGCCTGACCTCGTTCGCCGCCGCCGGTCTGTTCTTTGTCTTTGGCGCCAAGCTGCTACGCGAAGGCATGGCCATGGACCCTAACGAGGGCGTCACTGAAGAGCTCCACGAAGTCGAGCGCGAGCTCGCCGAGAAGGAGAAGGAGAGTGCCGCCGCCGGCCGGCGACGCGGCAACTCGCACTCCGTTTCTCCCTACGCCCTCGAGATGGGTCTCGGCGACGGCGACCACCGCAAGTCGCGCTCCAAGAGCCGTTTCCCCTCCCCGCCACGCTCCCCATCCTCCAGCCGATCCCGCAGCCGCTCGGGTGGCCGCTATGCCTCGGCGGCCAACTTCTTCCAGGGGCTCGGCAACCTGTCTTCCCTGCTCCTGAGCCCGGCCTGGGTGCAGACTTTTGTCATGACCTTCCTCGGCGAGTGGGGCGACCGCTCCCAGATCGCGACCATTGCCATGGCCGCTGGACAGGACTACTGGTGGGTTACGCTCGGTGCCATGACGGGACACTGCGTCTGCACCGGCGTGGCGGTCATCGGCGGTCGCGCCATCGCCGGTAAGGTCAGCCTGAAAGTCGGTGAGTCAACCCATCTCCTGTGGACCCGTGCTGTCCTCCCTTTCTCTGATGCGATGAACGCTAACTCTTTACAGTCACCATCGGCGGCGCTCTTGCCTTCCTCCTCTTCGGCTTCATCTACTTCATCGAAGCCCTCTACGCATAGTAGTTTCGGGTACAGGTACATTGCATACAGCTCAGCGAACACCCTCTTCACGGCCGTCCAGACAAGGAGTTTTTTCCTTCTTTGAAAAGAAGAAAAGAAGAACAGAAAAATGGGCAGGAAAGCTTTGCCTTTCCTCCATGACGCGTTTCACAATCGTTGAAATGAAATCCCATCCCTCACTTTGCGCCTACCTTCATCAAGGTTGTCGATACCGACCGTAGAACTTGGCCAACACGCGCTCGTTTCGTTCCCCGTTTTCCACCTCAGTAACCACGAGAAACTTCTTTTTTTTTCTAATGCATTACAAAACAACACGTACATGCATGCTGGTCATCCATATGCTTCTTTTCCACCTTCTCTCTCAGCGAGATGAGATCAGACGCGAGGGGGCGCGCGCGCGGGGGGCAGTGGGGGCGACGCGACGCAAGGGGACTGGCTAGTAAAGTAGGGGGCTGTCAGTGTCCAGGGCGTGCAGAGCAAAGGCGCTGGTGGGTTACCCATGGAGGGAAGGGACGGGGATGACAGCAGGCGAGAGCTGCGTGGCTTGTAATATATGCGGGTGCGATTTCCCCATGGCTTTTCAACCCCATGTGTAAATGATGGGGGGAACCGCCGGGCCGGCGGAGTTTTTCGGGTTACAGGCATCTAGGCCTTGTGTATATTTCAATGGCTGGACTGGGTAGACAAGAGATGACATGACAACGACTTCCGAAAACGTGGCGGGTGTCTTTGACTGAGTGATCATAGAACTGACTAGTAAACCCAACAAAATAGCATGGCGTCGCTGGAGGCTAGTCACATGTACCTGTGGTAGGGCTTGAATAGCGAACAACTTATTCATGAAACCATTTGCGACATGTTTGCGCAAGATGGCACTCCAATTTAGGTACGGTGGTTTGTATCGTATGCTGTATACTGTTGTCTGCGCCCTTTGGCACTGGTGTGTGTATGAACTCCCGGACTTGTCCAATGTATAATGCTAATGCTGACGCAACGCCAAAAGAAATCAACCCCCATAACGCCAGAAATGCGTGGAAAGTGGTCTCCATGCTTCTTGGCCACGTCCCCAACACGCTGGCCTCCCAATGCAACAAGGCCCCGTCTAAAACTTCTCCATAAAGTTCTTCCGCACAGTCCACATACGGGCACGTTTGCCGAAGATATACATGGGGATCGAGAACAGACAGAAAATTAGCTGAATGACGCCGAGCCAGATGAACATAGTCTTCGGCCCGTCAGATGCCATCCAGTGAGTGACGAACAAACTAAAGACAAGTCCGTGTAGAATGTTCTTGCTAAAGTTGAGCGTGACCAGAGCCTCGCCGGCATACTGTCGGTAGCTGTCAACGCAATATGTGATGGACGTGGTAGAGCCCATGGTGCAGCCGAATGAGATGACACCAAAGAAGAACGTGGGCACCATCCAGTGATCGCGTTCTTCTGCTGACCATCCAAACCCCATCAACCCTATGACGGTGCTGAGGAGGATAGGAATTGCCATGATGAGGCGGAATTCGGGCTCGTAAAGGCCCCCGTTGCGACGTGCCAGCGCCCTAACGATGATATCGCTTACTTTACCGGCCACAACGGTGCCCAAGATGCCACCAACAAACGGCGAGATGTACACGAGCCCAGTCTGAAGGGCGGTGAAGTTGTACGAGTCCGAATTCCGATAGATCACGCTCATCGTTTCCGAGATGACGATGAGCCACCCCACAGAGCAAGAGTAGATGACTGTAGACCAGAGAACAGAGGGATACGCAAAGAGGATGAAAGGCCGAACCATGACCTTCAGCCATTTGTCGTGATTGAGACGACCATTCCATGGGTTGAGCTGCTCGGTAAAAGACCTTGCGGGTTGGTGTCGCAGTGTGTGGGTATACGCAGTCGATTTCGGCGGACCTCTCGAGTCTGTCGGGAACTTTTCGCTATCAATTCCAGGTCCTCTGGCAAAGTAATCGGAGCCTGAGGTGGAGCCGTGGCCCGTGGTTGAGGGTGAAATCTGCCCGCTGAGCGTCAAAAGGGCGGTGTTTCCCCGGTGGTGGGTGTGGGCAGTGCGGGCAGAGGTTGGTCTTGCGTTATCATCTTCTGGATGAGCTTGTTCAGGAGCTGTTGCATTCGGAGCCATGCCGGTGCTGACGCTTGTCTCGCCCACTTGCTCGATAGATTCATTAGGAGCAAACCCGACATGTAGGTTTTTGTGTTGATGTCCAGAGGGTGTTGCGATGGAGGGTGAGGCAGGAATGGCATTAGTCTGGCCCTTAGATGGGGTCGCGGTCTCGTCGACTACTGCCACGGGTACGGGCTGCTGAGGTACGTTTCGCTGTGATGACAGACGACGAATGAAGCTCGGCCGTCTCGATGGTTTCCTGGACTTTGGGTGAGGTGTTCTGTCCCAAAATGTCTCCGGTACGAATAGAAAGAGGGCAAAGAACCAGACGGCAACAATGATAGCTACGACCCTATACCACTTGTCGTCAGTCTCGACATCCAAAAATTCACTTAATCCGGGTACTTCATGCTGGTGGCACCAAGAAGTGGGGGATGCTGCTTACCAAAATACCCATCGCCAATTCAGAGCCTGGATAATCACAGCGCTCACCAGCGGGACAAGATTTTTGCCACCTAGCAGAAGCAAGGTGTATATGCCGATACGATACGCTCTCTCGTGCAGGAAGAAGATCTCGGCAATGGTGGCCGAAGGCAGACACTCCACAGGGCTGACGGCTATGCCTTGAACGATCCTGGCCACGATGAGGGAAGCAAAGTTGGGTGAAAGAGCACACCAGACGGAAGAAATGACCAGCAGAATGGCGCCCGCGAGGTAGACCGGACGCTTCCCCCACAAGATGGCGGTAGGGGATGCGACAACGGATCCGAGGCCCATGCCCATCATGTACAAGCCGGTCGTCAACGAGACATCTTCGACGCTTACCCCGTAGTCGTCGGCAACATCGTAAAACCCAGCGGCCAGGAGAGGTGTGATACCACCGCCGACCAGGCAGTAGAAACCTAGAGAAAAGAGGGCCGTGTCGCGACGCCAAGCAGGCCAGTTCAGTGGGTCGTTCGCCGAGTCCTCTGGCTGGGGCTCTAGAATGATTTTGCCGTCCTTGGTCTTCTTCTTCTCATCGGCGGGCGGGCCGTGCGAGGAAGAGCGGCGGGCAGTGACCGGTGGCGATGGACCTGGATCGAAGAACCCGGTCGGGATGGAGGAATGAGAGGTGCGTGCAGGCGCATTACGGAGGCCAAGGGGTTCATTCCTGTTACTGGCAAGCAGAAGGACAGAACCTGATTTTGGCAGTACGATCAGCAGGTGATGGAACAGATTGACAGAAAGCCCACGTACCAGGAACCTGAACTGTGTGAAGGTCATTGAGAACGCCCATACTCCATCTCGGAGGACCTTGCTTCTCTTGTGATTCGGGAGCCTGGGCGGCGTTGGACTCGCGCCCGAACCAGCGCTCCCAACGCGGTTTTGCCGACGATTCGGCAGCCATAGCTCTTTGCAGGGCTCAGATGAATAGGCAGGGCGTATTATCTGTATTTTGTCGGTATTCTGACACGCTGCGACGAGTTACGAAGAAGAAACAAGCATGTGTGATGAATGCGATGCCAGTTGAAAGGTTTCTAGGGGCGACGTGATGAGAGGTGGGTGTGTGGTCATGGAACGCCGAGGTTGTGTAGCACGGAGGGAGGAGTAACGCTATCTGGAGCAAGGAGTAGAGGATCTGCGAATCAATGTCTAGGATTGATCAATGAAGAGGCGGTCGAGGTTAAGATGAAAGGCCAAGTTGGAGAGACATGAGGTGGAGAGATGGTGGTGCGAGGCTGACAGAAGGTCAAGGCTAGCAGTCAGAGACTATCCGGGTATGTTGGCGGACGCGCTCCAGGCGGGTATGACTCGAGGTGGTCGGTCGGTCGGTCGATCTACTTTGGGCGGCGCGTTGCAGAAGGCGGGTATTTCGAGGGTATTTGTAGGGGTAAGCGATGTCGACAAGCCCGCCCGTCACACATTCCTTCACGAGCTCTGAAGCTTTGGAGAACAGGCCATTGTTGGTGTGTTCCTGCCTGTCTCGGCTTCGGCTGCCTCTGTCACGCAGATCGACCTTGAGCTGACCGACTTCTGGCAGGGGACTGCCACTTCCCATGACACGAGATAAGCATGAAGCAACAGCGCTAGGGCGGGGTGATCGGTCGGGTGCCATCAGTCCCTCCACTTAAGCTACAGCGGTGAGTGGGCCATGGGAAGCGGTGCTGAAGCCAAGCACTTGGGTGCCTACGAAATCCGGCTTCGTCTCCCACTCAATGAGTCGTAGGCAGCATGGGACGGTCGACGATGCGTCTGCAACGCGTCTCATGCGCGAGAAACGTGGGGAAGTAGCAGCGGTCACAAGATGTTGCTCAAGCCACTCATTGGAAGCTGATGCTCATTGTGGTATTTGTTTTGCTTCTGATATGCGATGCCTCAGAATCCAAGGTGCTAAATGCCCTGCGTGATGACGCAACAGCACCTTAGCCTCGAGGTTAGGGGTCTTGTCCCCATATTTCCGTGTGACGCTCACTGTCACAACGCGCCGCACAGGTGCAGTGACAGCCTGAGGTGCAAGGTGCGCGCGCTGAGGCAGGAACTCTCTCAGCCGCCCTATCCTGCGCCCCATCTCCCTTCATCCTCCATGTAGGTACCTACCATACGCTCCTGCTTGCTCCATCGTTGCAGACGGCCGCTGTGCAACACATCCACTAGACTGTCGAACCAAGTGATTGATTGCGGCATCTCATCCATCATATCGATCGATAGGTTCTAAAGCCCGCCCCTGGCAATCAAGACGCTCCTCAATATTCAATCGCACCTCTCTCGCGCAGCTACGCACCCACACACCACACAACACCCTCCCACCCTCATCGACGTCATGCACACGAGACACCTCCTCCGCCTGACTGCGCCGCGAGCCTGTCCAACTACTCCTAGCTCCTCCTCCCTCAACAAACTCCCCGGCCGACCTGTCAGCACGCCACTCATACCAGTCTCACTTTCAGCCGCCGTGGCGCCCTTCTCGACGTCGCAGAACCGCAAGCTTAGGAATCAGATATACACCTCGTAAGTTGACTTGCTCACTCCACTGGTCATTGGCCAGCTGGCCGGGCCAAAGTATTTTGCTGTGCGATGTTTGCCAACACTTTGCTCAGCGTCCGTAAGCCTGATGATTTCTACACATATCAGCAGATCTCGTCGTCATCCAGAACGCCTCTCCTAACGCTGTGGACTACATCTTGGTGCTCAACCTGTCGCGTCGTTGCTCCCCTTCTGCAATCGCTTGTAGAGTCCGGTGTTGGCGAGGCTGAGGGCGGCGTCGCCTTTTGTACTGTCGAGTACGACTCGCCCGACATTATGAGCGCGGGCTTCGGCATGACCTACATGATCACGTCTGTGCCGACGCTCCTCAGCTTTGATGCTCAAGAGGCGCAGGTGCAGACCAAGGTCCAAGACGCCAGAAAGATGGCCGACCGCCAATTTCTCGAGGACTGGATTCGAAACGAGGCCCGTCGACACGGCGGACGCGGTGGCGGAAGTGGAGGCAGTGGGCCAGATGGCAAGGGCCCCTTTGGAGGTCTATTTGGCAACTGGAAATGAAGATGAATAAAGAGCTTCGTGGAACGCTGTCTATGGCAGATGAAAGACCTCCTCGACGGGCTTCCACCAGCCCGGCTCTCCCGGCTCGACGTTACTCTTGGTTGCGCCTTCGACCAGCGACTCCTGCCAGCCATCGGTCATGTCCCACCACTCCCGGACCTTGGGGTTTTCCCTCATGCGCTCCATGTCTCCAGCGTAATCGTATCCCACGTACTTCATGGACGCAAAGAGGATGCCGGAACTCTCATCGTAGAAGATGCTGTCTGTCGTGGTGTTAGCGTCGGTTCCAATTTGTCCGAACCCGGATGGGGCAGAGGAAGATTGGAGAGTGCAACGGAGTGAAATGACGGAGGCGGGTTGAGTAGGAAAGGAACAACGTACAGTCTTCAATGTTGCACTGCTTGATCTGTTTGAGGACCTCGGGCCATACATGAGCGTGCACCTTTTTGTATTCCTCGAGGAACTCAGGCTTGAGCTTGACAATCTGGGCAATGCGGCGGCCCCGGTTCTTCTGTCGCGACACGCTGAACGAGGCGGGCTGCTCAGGGCTGGTGGGGCGCGCTGTGGGAGCCGAGGCAGCAGTGGGAGACCACATCATGTTGCTCTACTGGGCGTGGAGGAGGAGCGTAGAGGCGGTGGGACCAAGGGGTAGGGAAGTCCTTCCAAGTTGAAGCTGTTCGTCGTTCAGAGAGAAATCTGGCGTCACAAGAGTGATCAGCTTGCGGATGTGAGGTTGAGAAAACAAATTAGCGACAGAGTCTCCCCCCAATGCTCCGGGGCGAGACTTCGGTGGAAGAATGCTGCGGGCAGCAACCACTGCGGGGTTGAGCTCAACTGCCCCCTCCCTCTTCACCCAATGCTGCGTCACCACGCTGGTGCAGGGGGCAGGCACGATCGACCCCACGTAGTTCGCCTCACGAAGGGAACCTCCGATGGACGTGTGTCTTGTTGCCTACCTGGTTATCGTGACAGGCTTCGTTCAGACCCTCTGGCTTTATCCGTGTGTACATATATGACATGGAATGCTCCTGTGCCGGGAGAGAGAGAAACAGGAATAAAAGGGCGCAGTCTATCTCACTCAGCCAACAGACAGACCTGAGGGTTGGGGAGAGCTCACTGCGGGGTGCAGAGATAGAGGACAACGGAGCTCGGATTTAGTCGCGCAGAACGGACGGAGATGCAGCCGCGAGAACAGGGCAAGACAGAACAAAGCAGAGTCGCAGGCGCGGAACAGACGCAACACGTTTCCTCCCCCCCCTTCCTCCTCTGCATGGCAACCTATCTTGTTGCGTGTTCGGAACGGCGGCCAGTCAGCCGCCCCTGCAGCAGACAGCACATCGCTTCAAAGTTTACACATGGATGCGCGCGCGAGGTGTGCTTGATGCCGATGCCGTCTCGAGAATCGCCCAAGCCCGCTGCTTTCGACGGTGCGTGAATTTGCTGTGGCCCTGAGAACGGGGCCAGCAGGAACGAAACAGCAACTCCGTCTCCTCTCCATGTGAGCCTCGCTCGCTCTCGGCATCTTCGCGCGTCGACCGCCCTGTTTTCCCGTGGATCTGGCCCTGGCTGCGGGCCGTCCGCCCTGGTCGTCCGATCCCGCTTCCAGCAGTACCACTCACTGGAGTGTAGTGCTGTGGTGCGTACCTCCGGTCGGAATTGCCGGCGTCTTTTTTTTGGGAGGATGGGGGGGACTTCCACAGTAACATCAGTAACACTCCCCCACGGATCTCCTGGATTCCCTTTTTGGCCTAATACCAGGGCACCCAATTGGCCGTTCCTTGCGCCTGTGTGGTGCGCTTAAGTTTATCCGCTAATCAGGGTAGTCCGCTGAGAAGCCGTACAGGCTGGGATTTTGTATTTATGGTTGTGTCGGCTGCGCTCAGAACGACATGGACTGCCATAGATAAAGCTATGTCTCATGTACCAAATGTAAATCCACCGAGTGCTTTCTGTGTGAGGATGCAATCGAGTGCGTTTTGCCTTTTGATTGCCGTGAAATGAAAGGGTAGGATCCTTATGAGTTTGGCGCCTTCGGTTCCTACATGCCGCGAGCCAGCAACGCACAACTGCCAGTTACATCATTCATGTATGTGGTCGCTTCAAATATTTTTTCTTATGATGACGGGCGTATTTTAATCTGCGCTTGGGGTGCTTTTTGTCCTGGCAAAGAGCACCGGAGTCGACATGGACGAGATCAGTTGGCCCTTTTTCGAATAGACAACAATTGCCCCACAAGCTTACTGTGTGGTACACCAACGTCTTTTCACTTCGTTGGGGTTGAAAACTTGACCTCCAACTGTCGACGACATTCATCTGAAGTGTGAAAGAGGTTACAAAGTGCCTACAACCAAGGCAGCAAGGGCACCCTTCAGGACCTTGTACATTGCTGTGTTTATTCCAGAACACGGCAAGTGACCATGACGACACGTATCCCTCATCTTCTCGAGCCCTACCTGGCCCTCCCGCCAGAACATAGCAGTGTCCTCCTCACGAACGTCTTGGGCGCCACCACGAACTGGCTCATTCTGCGCTATCTTTACTCCCACCTGCAAAAGAAGACACGCCAGTCCCAAGAATTAGCTGAAGAGACAGGCGAGACCAATGTCGTGCTCGTCAGCTTTATGCGAGACTTCACGTTTTGGAAAGACGGCGCAGGCAAGCTAGTCAGTCTTCATCTCACCTGTTCCGAACCATTCTGGTCAATGCATTCACTGACGGGGCTCTAGGGCTTGGACCTTGAGTCCCTGGCTCGCGCCGGTCGTTTCGCCTTCGTCGACGGTCTAACAAATCTCTTCACACCGCTCCCAGTAGACGGCGCCCGCAAGGGCTTCCGCACCCTCCGCGGCCCCAAACTCTCAGACCTGCGCAATGAGCTACTGGGTGCCGTGGCCGATGTAGCGGGAGGCCGCGGCGCCAACCCTGCGAAGACTATAGTCATCGTCGACCAGCCGGACCTCCTTCTTGCTGCAACGGCGGACCTCACGGAGGGGCCTGATGCCGTGACGGAGCTTGCGCTACGTGGTGTGCTTCTGGACGTCCAGGAGAAGGTACACGCGTCGGTCATGGCCGTAGCAGCGGACGAACCGCTCATCGCTGCGCAGGGCACAGGACTGGAGAGGGGACACGCCGGGTTCGTGCTGGCGCTGGCGCACACGGCTGAGATCGTGGTGAGCTTGAGATTGCTGGACACCGGGGGCGCGAGTGACGTGAGCGGTGTTATGAGGATCACGGGCGGTGGAGGAGATGACGGCATAGATCGGGAGGTTGAAGAGGCGGAATTCCTCTACTTCGTGGGAGGGGACGGGAGCGTCAAAGTCTTCCACAGAGGGCAATGAAGGCAGATTCAGCCGGAGTTTAAGCTGGAATATTATGATACCCCAGATGCTGAAATGGCACAAATTCGATCAATGATACAGATTGAAACACCGCATGACAAACCTTGTCTCCCGAAATACACGTCACAGGCTGTGGTGGGACAGTAAGAGCTTGAAGATCCTCTGGGTTTGGTATCTGGCGAGGAGCTCGTCTAGAACTCGCGTCACGGATGGCCAGTTCAACAGCGCCGAGGAGCTGGAGTGACCTCCTCGAACGACAAATTGAAAGTGTGCATGCGGCGGTCAGTTGACCACTCTTCCTCATAACCCGCCAGCACGACTCATCGACAGCGCACGCGTCAGAATGGCATTGTGATTGCGACCTTGCTGGAGTCCATATCCCTAAAGCAAAGCCTGTCGGAATCCCTCCAGCCCAGTGACCTCGAGTTCCGGCGTTTCGTTCACGCTTTAACACCCCCTTAGACCGTCCCTATGCATGCATTGCCCAAGAGTTCCCCTTCAAGGTCGAACCCCCCGGGTTTTCTTTTCCGTCGTCCTCTGCGTACCAAAAAAGACGAATTTATTCCTTGGAAGGGTTGGGGTTGGCAGCACCGCGAGCACCCTTGGGGCCGCCGGTCTGGAAGCCGTTCTTGAATCGTCGGGAAACGTCGGCGAGCGAGCGCATGCGGCCGGTGCCGGTGGTCTTTCTCCGCTTGGCCTTCTCGGACCAGTTGTCTGTTTCCTCCAGTCAGTTATCAATTATTCGTGAGCATCCATCACCACTAGATAGCGGTTCGCGTCGACAGTCGTGGGGAACGTACACTTGCGGGTCTTGGCCGAGGGGTAACCGCACGAGGCGCAAGTGTGCTTCTGGACGTGGAGGGAGCGGCGGCCTAAAATTCCATCAGTCTTCCGCACATTCCAAGTCGAATTGACTCTTCCTCCAGAAATCGTCCAGTCTCCGTCGTCGTGATCGGTATTTGTGGCGTCGATATCCGGAGTCGGGTCGAGAAGGGTAAACGTACCGCAACGACGGCACAGAACGTGCGTCTTGTTGTGCCTCTTACCGAACGAGGAAGTACCCTTCGCTACGGGAAAAGTCAGCCAGCGGTTCAGTTAGTCGCAGAATCTTTTATAGAAGGTCTGCGATCTGCTGCTCGTGCAGCGTCTCGGGCGTACGTACTCATCTTGGCGGTGTTGAGATGTCGACGGTGAAGGTGGTTGCTTGACGATTGATGTTCAGTCTCAAAATCGAGCGCAGCATGAAATTTCGAGGGCTAGGGTAAGCGAGGGCGCACAATTCGGCGGGGCTTTTGAGTCACGTGGGGAGGCCAATGTGGGGGCCGTGCTTCTCTTGCGGCATTGGAGTGATCGGCGAGAGTTTAGCCGGATATACACCGAGAACCAATTGAGCACGCACCAATTGCTTGTCGTAACAGTGTATTGCCAACATGAGGGAAGGCGCTTGCAATCCTGAGTCAAATCCCTGTATACCTCTCAGCCTGATGCCACCCCTTTCGATAGATATCATGCGCCATGACTCCCCTGAGAGCGCCCCCATAGTCATAAGCATAGTCGTACAGTCGTGCAGCTCGTCGTTCCCCACAATTCATCATTTCAACTCAAGCATGTTGTTGAGGGCCGCTTCGGTGGCCCTGAGCCATCGGCCACGCTCCTCCAAGTCATCTTCCACACCGCCCAGTGCGGCCTCTTTGCGCCGCTTTGCATCCTTCGCAGCGGTCGTGCTGGTCTGCTTCTTGACTTCTAGAGGTTGCAATTCAGCTTCTAACCTTTCCACCTCCTTCCTCTTCCTCGGCACCTTGGACTGAAGTTGCTCGAGTTCGCGATCCAGCTCCTTCTGCCGACGCCGCTTGTCATCCAGCAGTTCAAGCGTCTTGGCGAGCGGCAGATTGATGTACGGGTTCGTGCCGGGCTCTTGCGTCTCCTTCAATTCCGCGACCCGACTCTCTAGCCCCTCGATTTGACCAGGAAGTTCCTGCAGCTTGACTTTCTCGACCCGAACATTGTCGTATCGTTGGCTCAAATCACGGCCTCTTTTCTCCAACTCGGCCACCATGTCAGCAACCTCAATCTTGAGAGCCTTGAGCTGCGTCTTAGCCGCCAAATTCTGTTTCTCTAATTCCAGGTTTTCCTGCGGCGTTACAATATGAGGCGGGTCTCCAACGATGGCGCGAATGAACTTTTCTTTGGTGACCTGTTCAACGTAGGAGAATCGTAGTTTGGAGAAAAGCTCTTTGTAATGCTGGAGGTCGGCGTCAAGGCTGGCCGGCGTCGGTGCGTCCAGGGAGGCGTTGGATGCATCAGATGTCCTTTGTCGTGCATCTTGGGAGTAGGCGCTCGAGATCGGCTCGCTCAGCTTGATGATTGAGATTTCGCTGTTGCGCTCAAGCGCCTCCAGCTTCTCGAGGATGTCGTCTGCATCGATGGTGGTCATTGTATCGATGACTTGGCGCGTGAGTTGTAGATCTTGAAGCTTGAAGTGTCTAGACAAACTTGGAGAAGCAAGTGTGTTCGAAACTAGTATGTCGTTGGAAGGGAATCGCACATGTCACTGGTGATATGGCGAAGGGGCTGCGCGCTGACGTCTGGGGCGCGGGGGTTGGCAATCGAATATTAGACCGCGATCGCGGGCTCCGATGGATGTCATCGTTTTTTGTTGTTCAGGCATTCCCTAATTGGGATACGCGCGGGGGCCTTATCGCTATCAATTCCTCTTCCTGGACTCAGTCGCAAACTGCATGGACCCTGACCCACACGGGCGGCTGTTGGCCTTCTTCCTGCATCAATAGTGGAGCGAGCCACTTGACCACCACGACTTCAAGTCTTGATACAACCTGTTTGCCCCAGGCTGTTTATACATGGGCATAAATCATTCGTCACATTGGAATCTACCCATACGCTACAAATGCCACGACACTGACCTTGAGCGGACTCGATCACTGCCCCCACTCCCAACAACACCTACACATCACCCACTGTTTTGCATCAGCAATGCCCAATGACGACATCCTTACAGACGACTACCTGGCGGAGGTGCTTGCGAAAGAAGCAGCAGACTGCTCATTGGAATACTCGAGCGTGGGGTTGGAAGCGTTTCGCGCTGAGAAGAAGTTCGTGGGCCGTCTATCCTACTCTGAGAGTCACCGTCTGACAGAGACAGGCCCGCCAACAAGCTGAAGCCAAACAAACGATTCTTGCAACACATCATCAAAGACACCGACCGGCACAATGCGAATCTCCTTGCGAAAGAAACTGCCGAGTCGCAAGCGCGCCTGAAAGCGCTCGAGGAGACCGAGGAGCGACAAAAGCGCAAAAGCGCAGCGCCACAAGATGTCCGACGCCGACAGATGGGCGATATCTTGAGCATCTTGGGCGGTCGCAAGGCAGATACGAAAGTGGCCAGCTCACGGAGGTCGACAGACGCAACATCAAAACGATATTCGACTTCTACATCGTCTCGAAGGCGCCATCGAGATGGTCGCAGCGCATCACCGGACCAAAATGACAGCAAACGGCGGCGACGGCAGGAGGAGCGCGAGCCCGATGTAGAAGACCGCGAGAGCCAGCGGAAGCGAAGCAGCCACCGCGGGCCAAAAGATCCATGTCCCCAGAAGACAGAAGCAGCCACCGCCGCCACCGATCTCGCACACCATTTGAGCGAAGGGTGGCGCAGACTCCAAAAGCGCGCCGCTCCCGATAAAGGCCGTCCTAGAACTCAGACTGCTGAAGACCGTATGTCGAAGTACCACAGGACTTCACGCGATAAAAGCCCGGCCCATGGCAATGCTCACAATCATGGACCGAGCAGCGACCTGGCATCAGAGCGACCCGAAAGAGAACGACGGCATGGTGGAGGGCGACTGAAGTCTCAAAACTCAAGACATGCTTTGAAAGACGAAACACTGTCAGACTCGGACCCCTTGGACGACATTATTGGGCCGGCACCGCCTCCCCCAATCCGCACACGAGGACGAGGCTTTCAGACGGGTTCATCTGCGATGGACAAGCATTTTGATGCGAGCTACGACCCAAAAGCTGATGTGGAGATGGACGAGACGACGGGAAACTGGGAGGAGGCTGTTGAGACTTTTAGAGACAGGCATAAATGGCAGCAGAGTCAGGAGCAGAGGCTGCGGGCCGCGGGTTTTGGGGATGAGGAGATCGACAAGTGGAAGCGTGGCGGTGAGCGCAATGAAGCCGACGTCAAGTGGACCAAGGCCGGAGAGAAGCGTGAATGGGACCGGGGCAAGGATGGAGAGCTGAAGGGGCTCTTCTCCGAAGACAATTAGTTGGGTGAATGAGGCCAGAACATACGAGCCTTGTGCGACGGAATGACCTGATGACCTGAATAGCATTGCAGGCGTTGGACACAGCATCCAGGAGTTAGGAATACAAGTGAGGAGCAATGCACGCACCTATCAAACGAACCTATTGTTTCGTTTTGTGAGCCTACTTGCACTAGGTAGGTAGCTGGAGCGCGTTGCGTAATGAGAAGGCTACAGCTAGTCAGACATGATGTCTCGACCAGGAGTCAACCCCTGTGCAAGCTGTGCGAAATGATCAGATACGCACGGGTTGGAGAGGTTGCCGTCGTAGACGCGCATAATTCAATTGACAGCTCGTACGGATATGTTGGGTGTCTGAAAGAGAAAAGCTAGCTACGAATACATCGGTCGCAGAGGAAGATATCAAAGGAAGATCCGTCATATTTCATCGTTCCATGTGATCCTGGTACCACAGCCGAGACGGCATAGCGGGGTTCGCCAGCGCATGATGCAGCATGCCACAGCACTTCCCAGTCCCTAAGGCACTTAGTCGAGGGCCCCCGGCCTCCCTGGCCTGGCTCGACCTGGTGGAGACCCTGAGGGGACCGGACGGTAGGACAGGAGTGGTCCGAACTAAGCCTGGTGGGGGGCTCAGGTGAGGGGAAAAGGGCATGAGAAGGAGGAGCAGTCAGAGCACGACCATTGTGACCGTCATGACGCCTCCGTCGGTCCCGCCCCTGCGGCCAGGGCCTGGGCTGCCAGGTGCCCCCCCTCCCCCCGGCATGGGTCTGGTACTGCCTGCCGCATCCAGCGTGACCAGCAGCGTGTGCCCAGTCAATAGCAGTGGCCAGTGACCAGGCTAGGCAGACCACGCCACACTCTGTTGTAGGTACCGTACCCTCTTCCCAAGACCCGGCCTTTGTCAGATGAGCATGAGCAACAAGTGCCTGTGTCGGGTGGTCGTAGTGGTGTGAGATGTGACGTCCTCGTTTGTCCATTCGACTCGGTCGACTCACTGCTTTGTTTCCTCCTCTTCCACCTCATCCCGCTCCAAACACCCATCGCGATAGAAGGCCGACTCGCAAGCATTTGCTCCGAATCTTGTTACCTCCTAGATCTCATGAACCACACATGATACGGCCTCTTTCGCCTTTCAGGTAGCTGCGAGACGGGCGGCGAGCTCTGTCACCAGTCTCTCCAAGCTTCAGCTTCGATTCCGGCGTCTTTCTTCGGCACTGCGCGCGCCCCAACTCATTATCTCTACTGCCGGCCAAGCTGCCTTGCGCATCCCTCGTACCACCGCCTGATTCGAAGCCTTCTTTTCTTTCGCACCTGTGTCGCCCGAACAGCCAGCCTACCGTCATTATGCGTACCCCACGGATCCTTATCCTCATCCTCTTCTTCGTCGCGTGCCTCTTCCTCTTCTGTCGGTCGATCACTTCCATCGCACAGCGACCGAAACCTGCGCTATCCGCCAACATGTCGGGCATGCCAACGAACTCTGTATCAAGCTTTTTTTCATTCAACTCAGGCTTTTCACTTTTCAGTCCGAATGCTGTCATCAGTTTGACCGATGATAACAGTACGTTGTTTCCGGCACAGCCCGCCGCATTTGGGCCCCTGTTGCCCCACCACGGCCTCAGTGGCCGCTTGTGGATCGGGAGCGCATTCCTTGACGACGACGACTTTGGTGACGAGTACGAAGACACCATCGGCGGAACCGAGCTCGGCTGCAGTGATATACCTGGATGGCATTTTACGAGACCTGGCGCAGACCTCACAAATCCCGACGTGGGCGCAACGAGGAGCCTTGATGACCTCGACGATGCCGATGAGCACCTGTTGCAGCCGTTCGCCGGGTCCAGGTCACGCATTGACGCTCGTGCGGCAAACGCAGCCCACGCCCGTGTCTACCCGCCTCGCCAATCCGCCGACATCTCTGGAAGCATCGTACTACTCAGTCGCGGCGGTTGTGGTTTTCTGGAGAAGGTCATGTGGGCACAACGAAGGGGTGCCTCCGCTCTCATTGTGGGAGATAGCCAAAAAGGAGGGCCCCTCATCCAAATGTTTGCGAGGGGAGACACCTCAAACGTGACTATTCCCTCGGTTTTCACAGCACGAACCACTGCACGGATTCTGTCTTCCCTCGCCCATGTGGGGAGCTTAGTTATTGGAGATGGCGAGGATGAGGAAGCTTATCCGTTTAGGGTTCCTCAGTCCACAGATAAAAGGCGCCTGCACTCCAGCAAGGTCGCGAGCACTCACAAGTTCCGACCGCGACACCTCAAGAGTGACCTTACTAGGGGAGGTTCGTTCTCCCCTGCCGGGACGCACTGGTTACGCAGACTTTTCGGCTGGGATGACGAGCAGACCGAAGCTGTGGATACATCCTACTCTGAGCCCCTCGCATCAGCTGCCGAACAATACGACGATAGCCAACATCAAAGCGAAAAGGACAACATGGTCTCGGTGTTGTTCGGTGGAACCGACGGCAAGTTGGCACACACGGCCACCGGCGACATGCCGATGCCGAAACTACATGCTCCAGAGGCGGGCAGCTTGCAGGCACACGATGGTCTGTGGGTCACAATCACGCCGTCGGATAACGGGACGCCTTTCTTTGACACACTCTTGGTTCTGGTCATCAGCCCGCTTGTCACATTGACCTTTGTTTACGCGGTCCTCATTTTGCGAGCCCGCCTTCGCCGCCGAAGATGGAGGGCTCCCAAGTCCGTCGTTGAGCAGCTTCCCGTGCGAACGTATCATACGGTCGCTCCCTCGCCCATCCACACACCCAGGTCCCCCTCGCCAGTATCATCTTGCCCAACGACACCCCTACTGCAGCAGGTTCCTGACAGACCTACCATCCTTCGCTTCCAGAGTTCAGGGGAGCTTCCGGTCTCGGAGAGCCATTTGGCCCCAACCTCTGCAGCTAACATTCCTACACCGACCGCTGCGGCACGCTCCGAGAGGGAGAAGGCCTTGGGCAGCACTCCTAGTCAATGGAAGAAATACATGGGTCGTCAGGTCGAATGCGTGGTCTGTCTGGAGGAATATGAGAACGGAGTCAGCCAGGTTATGAGCTTGCCCTGCGGCCATGAGTTCCATGCGGACTGCATGTAAGTAAAGATGTGTACGCCGCGGCGCATGTGTACGTTGCTGACAGATTCAAAGCACACCGTGGCTGACGACACGCCGTCGAACATGCCCCATCTGCAAAGGGGACGTTGTGCGATCTCTTGCTCGGGGCTCGTCCTCAGGGCCGACGTACGAGCCGTATCACGACGAGAGCGATGACGAGGATGCTGCTCAGGCATCGAGCTCGGGGGGGCGCGACGAAGATGTTGAACAGGGCATTCTGTCGCCGAGCCCAGGCAGACGAGAAAGCCGTGCCGAGGCCTGGCTCAACAGGCTATCTGCCAGTTTCGGGGCCACAATTCGCTCTGGTGATCCTTTGCATGAGGACAGGAGTCGGTAAAGAAGAGACATCCTCCTCTCGATATTGGCATGATCAACTCTCCAACTGAGTGTTTCATCTTCATTTTCTTATTTGTGTGCTTTGTTTCTATGGGAATAGGTGGTTCAGCCACATCATGACAAGGCGCAAGGGGGGGCCGAATACCCTGGGTCGACTCGCAAGGACATATGATTGGGATGGAGTCCTTCTGGACATGGACATGTCCTGAGGCCAAGGAATGGATGGACTCATTGTTTTCAGCATCAGCAACTTAGAGGTGCAGCAACAAGACTTTGCGTCTTATGATTCATTGCCTTTTAACATTGTTTTTTTTTTGGACAACATATGTGCTAAAGGAACGGGGAGGTATGAAGTCAACGATGCAGGCGCACTCCAGCTGCCTCAAAAAAAGTGGATTTTCTGGCATGGGTACTCAACCTACTCAGGAACCCCAGTTGCTTTGTAGTTGACTTATGCATGGGTATAAATATGTGCGCACGCGCGAGCTGACCCCCCTCCTATTCCCCTGCCAGCACACACACACACACGCGCGCACGTTCCCGCGATAATCGAATTGGATATGATAGTCTTTCAGATGTCGTTGTACAGGATGAATCTGGGAGCTTGCCTCTGGCACGCCATCCACGTCCAGGCGGCGCTTGGTTCGTAGCTCATGAGGAGGGCACACTCCTTCCCGTACGATGCTGGCGCAAAGACATCGGCATCAGCACGTCGGGCTTCGGCGACCTTCTCGGGCGTGCCCAGGCGGAGGAAATGATTCCTCTGCGGACCTGGGGGAAAGATGCTACAGATGCGTGTCAGAGACGACCCAACGTGTGCCATCGATGAGGGGAGGGCTTACAGGGCATTGCCAAGGATGCCGTGGCACAGACTTGGCTCCTTGCGCAGGAGGCCGCGCTCCCAGGTCAGGGCGCGGCCTTTTTCTATTGCGATGTCGATGCGTTCTCGCAGGATGGGGAAGAAGGGACGCAAGGAGAGGAGGGACAGCACGAAGCCCGGTGCGCCGTGGCACCATTGGACGAGCTCCTCGGTGGGCGAACTTGTGCGAGAGCCGTCAGCGGGCTCGACGGAGGGCCAATTACCGTCTTCGAGCTGCATGTCGAGCAGGGAGGCCAGTCTTTCACTCATTTTTGGTGCCAGAGGCGGCGTCGTGAGGACCAACTGGGTTATGATGCCAATGTCGCCGTGGCCTGCGCCGAGGTAGCGCGATCCGGACCACAGCCAGTTGCCTTTGCCGTCATCGTCGGTTGATAGGATGCGGTTGGTCAGGAGAACGATCCAGTATTCGACCAGTGGCGCGGACTGGGGAACCCAGTGACGGATGAGACGAAGGAGGTAGAGGGCGCCTGCACGGCCATAGAAGAGGTCGGTAGGGAACGGGTCTGCCTGACGGGACTCCAGGTGCTGGCCTTCGGTCGCTGGCGACGTAGGGCGATCAACAATGCCGGCGGCAAGCACCTGCGGTAAACTGACGAGAAAGCTTCGCACGTGGTCGAGATCTTTAGTGATGCAGGCGCGGACGGCGGCATGAGCAAGGATCTCACTCGCTATCCCGCAGTTTCCTGGCTCAAGGGCGAGATGGCCTCGCGCGCCAGAAATGTAGGCTTGCGCCCAGTGGCGCGTTGGGTACCCGTGGACGTGAAGCTTGGGCAGGGAGGTTGCGACTTGAAGGAAAAGATATGCGATGCCAGTGTGGCCGCTCAAGAGGCCGCTGAGCTGAGCCCTGGTGTACGTGGATTGTGGAGGAGAGGAGTTGAGGATGCGTTGGAGGGAGGATAGCAGCAGGGTTTCTGGAGATTTGAGATGGGGGAAGTCCAGGGGTGTGCCGAAATCATTGACAATGTGTCGCTGTGACATGGTGCTGCCTTGGCTTGTAGGGAGACTTGAGGTTTGCCTAGCCCACGAGAAGACGTTGATGTTAGGTCACGATAGCTTCGACCGACTCACACCACAGAACACGATGCAGGTGAGGTTGGTTTGGCGGGGCGCATTGCGGGGATGTGGAGCTGGAAAGTGCTTGTAGGGGGGCTTCTGCGGCGTGCCATATGCTATGGAAGCTGTGGAAGGAGCCAAGCTGCTCGCCTCGCTGGGCTGTGCCTGCTTTAAAAGGGATGCCCTTGCCTCCATCCAGGGGGAAGGCGCGGGGGAGAACCCCTAACCCACAATGGCCGGGCCTGCCTAAGGCGACTTTGGCCAGGTGCTTGGTACCCCGCATCTCCAATGCCCGCTTCGCGGGTCCAATTTCTCTCTCCTGCCATCCCATTATTCACTTGTCGCCGCATTTCGGATTCACGGCACATAATTCAGGGGTAGATACGGGCAGTGTGTACGCATGGGTCAATTCGATCAAATGATTGTCTTTGGCCCTTCAAAGGTGCCTTTCCTGTGACGGATAGTCGCCTCACCTGGACACTTTGCTTCGATTTTCTTTAGGCCTCGGCCACTCGCTCCGCATATGGGTCGACATGTGTCAACTTGAACTTGCGAGCTGGGACCCTCTCGTGGAATAGTAGGTCTAGTTCCTCATAAGTCCTGCCCTGCGTCTCAGGCAGCCTGAAGTAAGACCACATCGCAACACATGCCGAAGTGCCGGCCCAGAAGAAACCGGCCTTGCCCTTCCAGTTCCACTCGATCGGGTTGAGCATATACGGGTTCAACACGTTGGCCACGATCTGTGTCATGGCGTACGTGTTGCGCGCAATGACTACAGTTTGTGGTCGGAGCCGGACGGCCGATGTTTCGGAGATGATGGCATAACAGATTGGTCCTACAGTCATTGAGTAGATGAGCTTCCACACAAGCACGAAGGCCACTTGAGCCCACTGGGCGCCGGGCGCCGTCGTTGCCGCTGAGCAGATGCCCACAATGAGGAGAGCGCAGCTTGCCATGGCGATACCAATCCCATACAGCGTGCGGCGGCCAAAGTAAGTGAGCAGGACCCACGAGACACACGTCCCGATGAAGGCCATTGCTGTGCTGCCAATAGCGATCGTGAAGGCGTTTTCCGTGCTGATACCGCTTGAAGGAAGAAATACGTCGGTGTATACGCAAAAACAGCGCCGGACAGCTGCTGGCCGGCGAATACGACCATGCAAATCTCCGTTCGGCGACGGTTGGTGCCGCGGAAGCAGTCCAGATAATTTGAGTCGGACTCAATGCTAGACTCTAGCATGATGGTGTGCCGCATCTGTGCGAGGGTAGCCTGGGCTTGCTCACGGCTGCGATTCGATAGAGCAAGCAAGGACTTCTCGGCGTCCTCATAACGGCCTTTCTTGACCAACCACCATGGTGACTCAGGCGCGAAGAATATGGCAATCATAATGGGAACGGGCCACATCCACTGGATTGCGATGGGTACACGCCACGACCATTCCGTGTCGTACTGGAGCATGCCCCTCAGGACACCACTCGACAAGAACTGGCCCATGGCCCAGCACAAGTTGACGTAGACGGTTAGGTAACCTCGCAATGCCAGCGGACATACTTCTGAAGCATACGCAGGGCTTGTTGTGGCGTAAACGCCCCAAGTCAACCCACAAAGCATCTGTCCAACTAGAAGCATCTCGATGCGGACGGCGAAAAAGGAGATGAAGATGAAGCCCGTCATGCAAGCGAGGGCAACCTGGGTGACGAACTTGTATCCAAACTTGGCTGATGCCCATCCGTTTATGAAGCCGCCAATGATGACACAAGCATTCGTTCCGTTCTGTAAACCGGCTTGCCATGCTCCGGTGAGCTGCCAGGTATCTTGTTCAGGATACTAGATGGGGTTAGCGGGTTCCGAACACACATTCAGTGTTTGCATACGCACATATGAGCCGAATTTGCGCTGAAAGGTCGGGTAGCCGAAGAAGTTTGACATCAAACTGCCTGCAGTGTTAGCTGTGCTCTATGGGGAAATGGGAGCCTTAGCCATGCCTTTGATCATATCCCTCCATAACGATGGTTAACGAGATGATGGCTGACCAGAGCGCAGCCTTCCAGTTCTCACGAAGAGCCTGGCGCAATGTTGTCTCATGCTCTGCGGTTGTGGCAGCCTGAGCATCTTGAAGTGAGCGCAAGTTGGCCTTGAGGTCGTCCTCATGCTCAGCCTCAGGGGATGCGTCTTGTGCGGCTTTCATCCTGTCTTCGATGTAATTCAGCTTACAATGTAGGAACACCAGAGTGCAAAACAAATAAAATACAGCGACGCTGCTGCCGCCGTTGTCCACAGATACGAAGGTATGATGGCTTTTATAATTGGGTCGATCGATATTGTATCAAGATACTGTCCTGGTCCAGTCTGGAGATGATCACCCCCCCTTCTATCCTTCGAAGAGAGCTGCTGTCAAGGGTAATTCTCAGACAACCGTCGAATCGGAGCATGCAGAGCCCGAGTCGGCGGTCAGTCTCACAGGCACACCAGACAGGGGTGCGACAGCAACGACTCCCGGCATGTTAGCTAAACAGATCCCCTCCGTGGGGGCTAGGTCACAGCGGGTAAGCGGCTGTGTCACACATTCCGACGACAGTTTGTACATACGATGTCCTATTTCTATGGCACGGGTTTAAAGGTTTGTTAAACATGGAACGGTCTCTTGCATCTCCCATGAGTTTATCATCAAGCGTGGGAAAAGCTCAGGGCCGTGGATATGGTGTGTCAGTTTATGAAGCATAAAGCTTCCTACCCTCATCAGATTTAATCTGAGCTCGAAAGACGTGATCCAGTCTTCCGATAAAGTGCTATATTACTGACAACCCCTGTACGTATGGTGTGCCATCCGTATCCTATCTCCCCACCGCTGGCCGGTAGACTAGTGAGGCATCCCGCTTTGCCAGATAAGTCGACTCCAGAGAGCGCAACTCCGCCGAAACTGGAGCAAAAGCCAGGGTGACGCGGAGTCTAAAAACCTGTGGACCATCTTCCAACACGGGCGTCGGCATAACGTATCGTCATCCTAGAGTATGGAGACCAACCCGGACACGCCATTACCCGACACCACCCAGCCCGTCCATACACAAGATGCCATACCCGCCGCTATCCCCGCTGTCCTCCCCGCGGAAACAACCCGTTTCTCCAACCATCAGAGCTTTCCCCGCAATCAGCGACCCCAGTGACCCCCACGAAGCAATCCTTCGAGGGTGTGACTTGACGAAATTCTGGGGCAGTCATCTGGGATTCTGGCATACGGCGCGGAGTCAGCGTCCGACGAGATCCGACTCGTTCAGTCCTCAGGTGATCTTTCTCTGAAGCTATGCAGCAACAATAGACAATGGGTCGATTCTTCGTCTCCAGCTCTCGGATGTCGACTTGTCCCGCTACGGGACGAGACCCGATAATCAGGGATTCAGGCTAAATACTGCAATCTCTTTCATGATTGGGCCGTGAGCAACATACTGTGCTGTCGTGGGGTCTGTCGTCGGCTTTCCGAAGCTGTCGTGGCCCCGGCGGGTTTCGGTACCCCACGGTGGACGACCGGCAGCCAGCGGATGGAGAAGACGGCAACAGGGAAATTGTCAACCGGCCAGATACTTAAGCCAGTCTTGCGAGGGGTGCTGAGGTCCGTTTTTGAATGTTCTTGAAAGTCTCCGTCCCTTCCCTCATCTGGCTTGCTCGGTCTTTAGTTTTATTCACCGTTATAAGACTGAAGCGCTCGTCATGGCGCCCAAGGCAGGCAATCAGGAGTATGGCACTCGCCCAGATCCAGCTTTCACCAACGAAGATGGCCGCCGGCTCGGATTCCGTTTTGATGCCGAGATCCTTTACATCGAGCCCTGGGGCGAGCATGCCCTCCGCGTGAGGGCCACCTGCCTGGCCAAGCTCCAAGATAGGGACTGGGCTCTGACGGAAAAGCCGACTCAGACAGCCGACCCTCTCATCAATATCGAGAGCAGCTCGGCGTCCATCACCAATGGCCGCATCAAGGCACACATCAGCCGCCGCGGAAAGATTGTCATCTCCAACATTGAGACAGGCAAGATACTCTTGGAGGAGTACGCCCGCCACCGGCTCGATATTCTGGATCCCAAGTGCAGCTCGCTCCGCATACAGCCCCGTGAGTGGAAACCTCGCCTCGGCTCGCCCGACTACCACTTGACCATGCGTTTCGAGTCGCAGGACCCGGAGGAGCGCATCTACGGGATGGGCCAGTACCAGCAGCCCTTTCTCAACCTCAAGGGGGCCGACCTAGAACTGGCGCAGCGTAATTCGCAAGCAACCATCCCCTTCGCCTTGTCGAGTCTAGGCTACGGCTTCCTCTGGAACAACCCTGGCGTCGGCCGTGCTGTCTTTGGAAGCCTTACAACGACGTTTGAAGCTTACTCGACTGACACGCTCGACTACTGGGTCGTAGCGGGTGAGACACCTTCCGAAATTGTGCGTTCCTACACGCAGGTCACGGGCCGCGTACCCATGATGCCGGAGTACGGTCTCGGATTTTGGCAGTGTAAGCTGCGCTATCAGACGCAGGACGAGCTGCTCGAAGTGGCGCGCGAGTACAAGAAGAGGAACTTGCCAATCGATCTGATCGTGGCTGATTACTTCCATTGGCCTAATCAGGGCGACTGGAAGTTCGATCCCACCTTTTGGCCGGATCCCGGTAAGCGGTCTCGCTAATGACTTGAAGTGACCTCATTGCTAATGCGGCATAGATGCTATGGTGAAGGAGCTCAAAGAAATGGGCATTGAGCTGATGGTTTCCGTGTGGCCTACTGTGGAGAAGACGTCTGAGAACTATGATGAGTGCTTACGTCGCGGGTTCTTGATTCGGCAGGATCGCGGCGTGCGCATGTCCATGGAAGCTCATCATGGCCCCATCCATTTTGATGCCACAAATCCTGAGGCTCGCAAGTTCGTCTGGGATACGGTCAAAAAGAACTACTACGATAAGGGGATCAAGGTATTCTGGCTCGATGAAGCGGAACCCGAATATTCCGTGTATGACTTTGATATTTATCGGTATCACCTGGGCCCGAACCTGAGCGTCGGTAACTTTTTCCCGTCAGAGTTTGCTCGCGGTTTTTATGAAGGCCTGAAAGAGTCTGGCGAGACACAGGTCGTTAATCTGCTGCGGTGTGCATGGGCGGGCTCCCAGAAGTACGGCGCGCTCGTCTGGTCGGGCGATATCGCGTCGAGCTGGGGCAGCCTGCGGAACCAGCTAGCTGCGGGCCTCAACATGGGTATTGCTGGATTCTCCTGGTTCACCACAGACATTGGCGGCTTTCACGGAGGTGACCCGGACGACCCTGAATTCCGCGAGCTGTTCGTGCGGTGGTTCCAGTGGGGGACCTTCTGCCCGGTTATGCGCCTCCACGGCGACCGAGAACCCAAGCAGCCCCGTCTGGGCACAACTGGTGGCAGTCACTGCCTGTCTGGGGGTCCCAATGAGGTCTGGTCGTACGGCGAGGAGGTGTACGCCATCTGTGAGAAGTACCTCCGACTACGCGAGTCGATGCGGGAGTACACGCGGGAGCTGCACCGGGCGGCGCACGAGAATGGCGATCCCCTGATGCGGCCGCTGTTTTACGACTTCCCAAACGAAGACAAGTGCTGGCGGGTCGGGGACCAGTACATGTACGGGCCCAAGTACCTTGTCGCGCCAGTGCTGCAGGCCAAGCAGCAAACGCGGGAGGTGTACTTCCCTGGGGAGGGTGTTCGCTGGAAGGATGCTGAGGGGCTGGAATATGAGGGCGGCCAGTCAACTACAGTTAAGACGCCGCTCGACACGATGCCCGTGTTTATTCGACAATGAGCCATGCCTAATTTGATCATTTTTTTTTGTCTTCTTTTCTTCCGGGAAGGGGGATGGTGGAGGATCTTCTGGGCAGAGCTCGATTGGGGTCCAGGGAAGTGGAGGTTACCTTATGCGGGGGACATCGACCCCAGTCGTCTTGGATGTCAGGATCGGCGACTAGGATGATGGATGCCAGTGATGAGTTCCTCCGAAGTAGGTAGATGATAGATGAGAGGGCGATGACCCACTGCAAAACTCGTTCAATTCTTGATATGGTGGGGTTGCGAGGGCTAAAATTGATGCTTCCATGTGATGGCAATGGACTGAGGGCGAGGGGTCGTAGTCTGAGTTGCTGAAGCGGAGCATTTGGACCGGTCCAGCCACAGATACAGGCACAGCGAGAGACATCGACGTCATCAAACGCCCACCAAAAGCGGAAGCTTGGCACCCAGGCCCGTCGCAGCTGCCTTTTGCACAGCTCCGGCGGCAGCTTCCTCCACTGGCTGCTCCTTCCCCGTCACGGTCTCGTCACAGGAGCATACTTTCAGACCTCTTGTCCTCTCATCCTCATAATACTGAAAACGTCGACTTCACCTTCTCCTCCCTTTGGCGAAACCGCTTGGTGCTCATCTGCCATCAACCCCGCCATCTTTCATCTCAGTCCCACCCAACTGCACCCACGCCCCAAAACAAGCACGCCCACAATGTCCCGACGAACCCAACCGCGTTGTCGAACGCGACTCGGCCAACACCCATGGACAAGGCCAGAGTCGTAGCCGCGGTCGCATCGCCGACTCGGTCCAAGCGAGAGCCCAGGAAGTTCTGTACGTTATTCCCCCTCCCCCAAACAATTGCTTGCGGGCAGCTGCCAGCTGTTCAGAATGGCCTGCAAAGAGTTCGATACCTAAGCTCGCAATGTACTGACTTGTCTTGCTTGTAGGAAGGAGGACTACGACCATGCATCCACCCTCGTAGGCGATGCCGCCAGGAGTAGGGCATACCTGTACCCCCTCAAGGTACGATACTTCGCTGGCCCATGAAGTACCAGCGCTTCTGACAGCCTCTCACAGGGAATCCTCTACTTCGCGACGCACCGCTCCCTTTGGAAGCCTCTCCTCTCTCGAATTGGCCCTTACGCCCTACTGTCCGTCAGTGTCGTCACTGGCATGTTTGTATTCACCTACGTGCCGCAGTTTGCCGTTCTCGTCCTCTTCAACGGTCCGCTTGCCGTCTTCACCACCGTTCTCCTGATTCTCAACGAGAGCTCCACCATCATCAACATGATCTCGCGCACGTACCTTCTACAAGATGCCATCCTCGATACCTTTGACGGTACTCTGGTCGCCAGGGGTAGCGATAACATTGTCCGCGAGGGTCGACAGCTGCAGCCGGGATCAGACCCCATGCAGAAGCTGGGCAAGGTTCTGAAGAGCCCCTTTGAACGCTTCAGCCCCAAAGCTCTCATTCGATACATCATGTATCTGCCCCTGAACTTCATTCCTGTTGTCGGCACTGTTTTGTTCGTCCTCATCCAAGCCCGAGGACGCGGCCAGATTGTCCATGGAAGGGTACGTTTTTGAATAGTGTCCCCTGAGTTCCAAGCGTTGCCTAATGTGACGCAGTACTTTCAGCTCAAACAATGGTCCGAGTCACAGAGGAGGGAGTGGCTGAAGAAGCACACCGGACCCTACACAGCGTACGTTTGCCAGCCTCAGCACGCCTTGTTTGCCTACTCACACCATACAGATTCGGTCTTGTTGCCACAGCCCTCGAGCTGATTCCCTTTGCTTCCATGTTTTTTACTTTCACCAACTCTGGTATGTTATATACGTGCCCTTGACTCCAGTCACTTCATCACTGACGGCATCCTCTCTACAGTCGGTGCGGCTCTGTGGGCTGCCGATATCGAGAGTAAGGGCACATCCATGACGGACAGCACCGCCCCCACCCTTCGCGAGACGGCCAAGAAAGCCGAGTAGAGGAATCGTAAAGGTTAGGAACATGAGGGTAGCTGATTGAGAGCTCTACTGCTTGACACTGCACAGTGGCGACAGCAACTAGCTCGTGGCTCATCAGTAGTTGCCCGCCTCGCCTAGCGGCAGATAGGTCTCACGGTATTTTGACAGCATCGGATCGAGTTCGTGCTCTCTTTTCACGATACTGGGGGCTTTCCGGGGCACATCACGATGAGAAGTTTACGCTGAGAGTGGGAGGTAATTTTGAATCCTGCAAGCGCAAAAGGAGCATGGTAATTACGGTCTTGAGACCCCGTAGATGAAGTGTCTCAATTTCTTATAGTGTGCAATTCTTTACGAGCAGCAATGTGTTTCGTCATGAACTGTCTCATCCTGCGACCAGCACTACTTTGCTTGGCGGTTGGGCATTTCAATGAAGCAAACGACGACAGCGTAGAAAGCATAGTTTCTTCCGCCCCCCCACCCCCTTACAAGCCATGTCAATAAACCTAGACAGTCTATTGTACGATATCTTCCTCCTCGCAAATAATCGTTCGAGTTGACAGCTTTGCACCTTGCCCACCAAGCCGCTGCTCGACTTTACCAGGTCATTTTCCCTCTTTCCATAGAAAAGAGCTCGCTCTACTTGTCCGCTAAGTTGAACTCGGCGACTACGAGTTGAATGTGTGTGTTCGTGTAAGCTCACATATTGCCTCCACGGCCCGTGTGACTTTGTCGCTTTCGCAAGGAACAGGGGTGTCATCTTGCTGCGGGACGTTGCATGTGCCCCTGGCGTCTGCGGCATCTCGCTGCGCACAACTGTACACTTGCGCACCGTCTGTGCTATCGTAATATCTCGGTAGGCCGAGAGGCAAGAGCCTGGTGTCATGAAT
>NW_003315037.1:1905690-1909413 GCF_000150825.1 Verticillium alfalfae VaMs.102
CATGTTTTCGTCGTGCATCGTCCCTTTCTCCGGACGGACTTCATGTGTGTAGGAGCGAGCCCGACCGGCAGGATATGAATCCAGGCAGACGGATGGTGGTCATCATGCAGGGAGCATATGTGTTTGGATCTGTATTCCGTCTGTCTTTCTCTCCTTCTTCGGTTGTCCGCCCCCCCCTAGTTGAGGAACGGGGCAAAGCTGTCGAGCGTGTCACCAAGTCTTACTTTGACGGGTACCTTGTTCACACCCATGGGCAGCTTGAAGCTATGGGTAGATATGATCTGCTATGCCCCTATCGACGGCGTGCCGAGGTAATCGGGGCTTTAGGCCTGCATCTATATCTGCCAACTTATCCTCGCCGTCTTCCCTCTGACGGCATATGCCTGCTATCCTTCCTTCTTGCGGGATCTCCTTTTCACTTCGTTACATTTCCCTTCTTTGGACTCTCGTTCTCTCTCACTGTCTGGAACTCGCAGGCCCTGCTGATCTAAGTCATTCTTTTCACTTTTTCTTTTCTGTTTCTGAACGCTTGATATCACATAACTGTCGGTTCCCTGATGAAGACTACATCATATTCGCAGCCCGACCAAGGCAGCCGAGTTCTTTCGAACAGAACACAGACACGCCAGGATAAGGTATTTCATCATGAGAGTCTCCTCTCTGGTTCGAAGACTCCTTTTAGCTGCGGTGTTGCTGCCCGCGCCCCATTTCGTGTTTGCTCGCCATGATGCCCTGGGCCACAGGCTTCGAGAACGTGATGCGCCGCCTCCAGGCCTCGATGTGAAGCAATCCAGGGCCAGGACCATCGAGGAAAACGGGAAGGGCGCAGCGGAGGAATACCAGCCATATAGCTGGGGCTACGGGTACGGATACCCTCCTGATGAGCCTGAGGCTACGTCAACAGAGGAGGCTTCCGAGGAGGGAATGCCTGCCACCAGCAAGGAAGGTCGGTAGAGCCTCCGCCTCCCAACTTATGACGAGCATTACTGATCGGACGCTTAGCACCCTCAGCAGACATCTCGTCTGGTGGTACGCGTGGGACACTTGCCGCTAACAACACATCATCCATGTCTGGTCTCACGTCTGGCGCCTCCAAGACGTTCTTCTCCGGAAGCCAGTCGTCTGCAGGGCCGACGGAAGTCACTGGAAGCTCAGCGTCCCCCTCTGAAAACCCGGATAGCTCGACAACGGATGGTCCGTATCCACCAGAGGTGTCTGAGACCATAAACCCGGCCGGTAATGGCATATACCCTCCACAATCCTCTTCCAAGTCCGCATTATCGGGCGCCTTTCCAGGGAGTTCGTCCAGCCGGTCTTCCTCAGGACCCGCCAGTATCTACGGTAGCAACAGCGAGGATGTCGGGCTGCCTGAGCCAAGTCTGACGGGCCTCAACAGCTCTACGGCTGCGTTGCCCTCGCAAGAGTCGACGACGGACACATCTCTGTCCCCTTTCAACAACTCCACGATGAGCATGTCTAGGCCACTCGGGTCTATCACGCCCGGCGTCATGTCGCCCCCTGTGCTGTCGGCGTCGGCTTTTCCAACATGGACTGCCACGTCGTCAAGCATCTCTGCCACAGCCCCTTCAGGGGCTATCTCAACCCCTGCTTCGGGAAGTCTCATGTCGACATTGAGCGTTCCTAGCAATGTAACGGTGCCTGTCGATACCCCCTCAACGCTGGGACTATCTTCTGAAGCAATACCGTCAAGTCTCCCAGCACCACAGAATGCTACAGGTATCTCATCGGCTCCCGTGATGACCTCGGCGTCGACACCTTTCAATACTACTGGGGGTCTGACGGCTTCAAGTTCAGGGACAGCCGCCGGCGAGATCAGTGGTACTATCCTACCTGATTCGTCATCGATAGGCTCCTCCGAGATGATAGCAAGTTCGAGTGGACTCGCCAACATCACTGTCCCGGGCATCTCTTCTCAAGGCGCCACCCTTTCATCGGTTGTTTCGGGTTCGTCCTCCGCTATTGGAACTCCCCCAACAACCGGCAATGAAACAGCGCCCAGCCAGCCGTTGATGCCAGGTATTGCCTCCACAACGAGGCCTTCATCGTCGGCGACGCTTGTTAGCGGTTCTGTCGCGAGTGGCACAACTACAACTGGCGTGAGCTCCAGCACCAATGGCACGAACAGCATGGTCAGCCCCTCGACGACAGGTGCTGCTCCATTTCCCTCAACAAACGCCACCATCACCACGAGCCAGTCATCCGGCTCGCGCAATACTACGGATAGTCCGACCCTGCAGCCTGGCTCGGCCGATGAGAGTTCCTCATTAGCCACATCGGGCATCCCCAGTGGCTCGCCGTCTTCTTTCATAGACTCAAGCTCAAGAGTGCAACAGACAATGAATGCAACCAGCAGTACCAACGTGGCTTCCGAACCTGTAACGTTCTCCTCGTCGCCTGTTTTTCCCACCTCGAATGATACAACGACTGTAATCACAGGGACGGTGACCATACCGACTGCGCCAGCGTCACCTTCCAACTCAACCGTGGTGACAATGCCGGCGTTACCAACTGGTACACCACTGTCGTCAGCACCGGCGAACTCGTCATATCCTCCTGACCTCCTCAACACCACGACAGCCTCGGTACCGGCATCCCTGACTGCGAGCGTTCTTCCCAGCCTGTCCAATGGCACCTCGGCCGCTCCCAGCAGTGGCGCGGTGGCGGACGTCTCATCCTCACCCAATGGTTTCGTACCAACGCCTAGTTCTCTACCTTCTCCGGCAACACCTTTCCCATTCCCGAACGCGACGAGTTTGGTATCAAGCGTGACGAGACTCCAGAGCACGACAACCGCGCGGAACACTTCGGCGCCCGTTTCTTCAAGTACCATTCCTTACACTTCTCAGTCTCTGCACAACACCACCAAAGTGGGTCAGTCGCAAGATATCACTTCTGTGTTGCCCACAATGGTCCCCGGATCATCAATGCAGACCCTTGCCCCGAGCCTGTCGAGTTCGTCGGCGCCGTTTCCCCTTTCGAACAGTACTGCGTCAGGCACCATCGCTGGGACGGGCCTTGACACCGTTGAGGCGAGTGCCTCGACAACTTTGTCGCTCTCTCTCAGCCCCACGAGCTCGGCGCGGTTCTCTCTTTCGAATGCCACTCTTTCGGATGCGACAGTGAGCACGAGCATCAGCGCGGCTAATGCAAGTGCTCCAACATCCACAGCCTTGTTACCACTGTCGTCTGCAGAAACGCCTTTCCCGTTCCCCAATGCGACCTCCACGACGTCTGGGCCTGGCGTGGGCTCCGCGAACACTAGCACATCAGCAACCAGCATACCCTCGTCTATGACCCCTGGAATGACCCCATTCCCAATGCCCAATTCCACCGTCTCGGGATCACGTACCATTGCAGGCACGGGGACAAGCATCGCAAATGTGACGGCGTCGACCTCAGTCTTGTCCAGCACAACTACAACTGCCCCGACCCAGTCAGTGACGTCTCCGTTGTCCAACAATACTCTCTCCAGCTCAGTCTCAGGCACGGGCCTCAGCTCACTGAACATGAGCACATCGTCGACAACAGGTGTCGGGTTTCCCACGCCTTCGATCCTGACACCGTTCCCGCTGCATAATGCCACCACTTCAGGCGGTGCCAGTGGTACCGGGGTCGGCACGCCAGACACCATCGTGCCAACGCCGCTCCCTCTATGCACAGCTCAAGCGTACCAACGAGCGCTGGGACTGACGATCTGCGATT
>NW_003315037.1:1909625-1922295 GCF_000150825.1 Verticillium alfalfae VaMs.102
ACACGGGCAGCGTTCCAAGCGTCGGAAATGCCACGATGACGCGCGCAATCATCTGCGCCTACCGCCTCGCCTCTCTGGCCGGTGACAGCGAATCAGACGACGACCTCTTCAGGCTCGCCTGCAGGCTCAGTTAAGAGCAGTATTTCCAACTCAACTCTCGCAGCAAGTAGCGCGAGTCTGAGCTCAGGACCAGTTCTGCTGCCAACGGTGGCTACAGGAACAGGATCGAGCGAGCCGTCGGGCGCGTTGGTCTCTACCGGTTCATCAAAGGCCAACGCCACGATCACGGCCAATCCGGCGGTGACCTCGCCTTGCGCCACCATTACCATCACCAATGGAACAGTAACGCAGATCATCACAAAGACCGTGATGGCGTCTGACGAGTCGGCGTCCCGGGCCGGGAGTTGGTCTTCCGAGGTTGCGTCGCTGACAGTCAGCAAGGCGGCGTGCAACTCGACGACCAGAGCAGGACCATGGACGGGCTGCACGTCAAAACCGCTCTTGGCCAATTCCACGTCGTCGACAAGCCTCACGACAGTGGCTTCGTCATCAGGTCTTGCGTCGTTTGACTCGAGTGGGTCGGTGCCTGAGACTATCGAAACTTGTAAGTAGAGACGACCAACACACGATGTGGTGCTTGTGAGAAGCACCGGCTGACACACCTGTTCGTTAGCAACATTGCTGCCCACCTTTGACCTCACGACCTTCACAACCTCGACCATGAGCAGTGAGGATCCCGATCCTCCGCAGGGCACACCCACGACGACAGAAACGGGCAAGCCCCTGCCCTCCAGTCCCAATTACCCCTGGGGCGGGCTGGGTCCTCTGCACCGGCACCAGAATGTGACCAGCGTGGGTCGGGGGCAAGAGTCGGAATTAGAGGACGGAGCAGGGGTTGCGTCGGTCGTAGCTAGAGGTGCGTGGTGGTCGAGGTGGAAGACGCACGCGGACAGATTGCAGAGCCGATGGCGGAAGACTTGAGTTGACCATGACGAGGGAGATGGTGCTGTAGAATGAATGATTGATTCCTATGCCGCAAGGGAGTGCAAGTGCAGGCTTTACCTGTTGGGGACGACGCGTCTGACGCGTGCCGTTTGGGGTGCGTAGGGTCCATCGTGAGCTTGCTTACTCATCGCGTGGGTAAGGTGACTTGTGGAGAGGAAGCTGCCGCCTGGAAGTGGCTGCCTCGAAATGATCCGGCTGCACAATGCTCACTGCGACCGATCATAATAAAAACAAAAGTCCATGGATCTCAATCAGCGCGTGTGTCATTCTGTAGTTTATCATAAATACTATAAAAACATGGTTGGTATCCACTATCAATCGCACGTCTCAAGCTTGACCTCGCAGCACGACTCGGTGACAATCATCTTCCCCGACTCCGGTTGACTTGTGCTCCTATTCAAGGGCGGCACCTCCGTTTCAGCAGGCACAGATTCCAGGTCGCAATCAGGCAGAGGCACGAGAGCTGCCAGGCGTCCTGAGCAATCCTTGCATCCTGGGCAGAGAATCTCGGGCACCTCTCCATCGAACAGCTCTTCGCGAAAGACGTAGTAGTCTCGGTAGTACTTCCACTCCTGCAGGAACTCGACCCAGTATACAAGCTGTTCGACGACCCAGCAGTCCCGGAGACGCTCTGATATCCAGTCCGGCATCTGTCCCGTAGAGGACGATGTTGATGATGATGACGATGAAGACGACGACCCCGCGAGAGCCGTCTGGCCTCCAATCTCAAGACCACGCGCCCTCGCCGCATGCCAGGCGGCTAAGAGCTCTGGTCGCAAGTCGTTGGCCCGCTCTGTCGTGTAGTACACAAACTCGGCGGGCCGGCCCGTCGTCTTGTAGTACGGTATCGCACCCCATTCCACAACAGCGCGCTGCGTCTGGTCCGGCTTGTCCTTGCCGGGCGTCGATACGTGCACGACACGGACGGTGCAGCGTGTGCACTTGGGCTGGGCCAGAAATGTGGGCACAATGGTGGCCAATGGTGGGGTCCTCGTCCGTGGATGAAGAGGTGCCGACTGTGTCCTGGGCTGCTTCGGCCTAGACGCTCTCCGGGGCGGACTTGACGATGGCGATGGCAACATCATGTTTGGCGGTGAACGCTAGCTAGGCTTGTTGGGCCTCTGGCCTTGCCCCACAAGTGCCCGAGTAGCTCTTCGATTTCTTGTCCTTCTTGTCAGCCATTGCTCAGGCATATGCAGTCTGCCTCACGGAGCGCCTTCTTACGATCTGCCCGACTTAGTCTACAACACAGAGCAAGCAAAGCAACTGAAGTCTTCTTGTTGGATTGCTTGGTCCCTCTGAGCGGGGACTCGATTGTGGAACGTGGAGCGTGGAGCGTGGAGCAGGGGAGCGCCGGGAGTGCGGGAGCGCGGGAACGATGGCAGGGGGGCCTTGGCGGAGCGTAAGAAGCCAGAGAGCACGGCGCAAACAGTTGGGCATCACAGACGCGAAAAGGGGCAAGATTCTTGCAATCGTTATGGGCCAGGGAAGCCGGTACTAAAGACGGTTTCTTCATCGCGACCGGCTGCGATCGCCTGCAGCTTGCCCTCCTGCAGGCCATCACCCCGACCCTCGGTCACGCATCTCGGTCCACATACCTCGCAGCCACAGTGCAGCCCATGTCTGGTCACTCCGAGGTCCAAGGCACGCAGACCGATCAACCAGGGCCAAGCAACAGACGCAACAGACGCAACAGACGTGTCGCCGGCACCTCGAGCAGCCAGCATGAGGAAGGTGTGCCTTGCCCTCGACAGTAGATTGACAGGGGTCAAAGGCACGCTACCGACGACAGGCCTTTCTTTTTCTACTTCACCGACACTGCAGTGCTACATTGGACACTCCCTTCCCGTCTCTCTTTTCTTCCTCGTCGCTTTCTCTTCATCCAACAATGCCTGCGAGCGTGGACTCAGACACGGAACACAAGGTTGCCACACCCCCCACCCCCCGCGTCTCCCCCCCTCCCCCGCCAGAGAACAAACTTGACCCCAGCAATGTCGACCCCAGCCTGTCTCACGTCGTGTCCTTATCTCCCCTGAAGTTCTGAGTTCTGCGAGGCCTGGACGCCAGAAAGCCAAGAAGTGAGCAAACATAGCAGCGAACGATGGACAGTACCAGGGGATGTTCCTTACGTCCCGTCGAAATGCTGGTTGCCTTGGTATATCGGTCGTACCATACAAGTACCTTACCCCCCATGCCTTGCCAGACGCTCATGCGGCCTGTCCAAGCCTGTCTCACATCACTGGTCCTGGCGCCTGCAAGGTAAGCCAGAGCAGAAATCTAGACCGCGGCACAGGACCATCAGCTGACACTCGTGGCAGACGCCTGCCTCGTTGCTTTTCTCCCCGGAATGATGACGGCCATCCCCTCAGGCTCGCGCATTTTTTATCATGTGCTTTTCAGAGCGCAGTCATATGCCAGTACGGCCGCCTCCTTAACCGGCCTAGTCCAGCAGCCAACGGCCTTGGATTCACGAATCTCGATAACTCCCGATGCCCCGTCCGCGCGCTAAACCGTGCCGACAACGTCTTGGCGGCCCGTCCGGCGGTCCATCCCATCTCTTCTTCCTTTCCATGCTGCTTCCTTGCCAACCCCCCCACCCTCTTCACCGTGCCGATACCAACCACACCAGCCCGGTCGAAACCCCTGTACAGCATCCACTACAGGTGATATGACCGATGGATTGGGGATTTGTCTTTCTTGTGCTCCGCTCTGTCCCGTTCAATGGGTGCCTGCGCTGACTGACCGGTCGAACCCGACGACCAGGCGAGTGGTATTCATGTCTGTGACAATTCCGTGTTGCCCCCCTGGTGCAGTAGTGTGCTTTGGCCAGTTTAACGCCTGCCGTTCCTCTCTCCACCACCCTAAGCCACATAGCATTCCTACTTTTCATTTACTCATCAACAGACTTTGCGACGGGGTTCGAACAGTCCCCGTCCCAACCATGTTGGCATAATCTCGAATACGGGCTGAGGCTTGTTGGCTCCATCAGAGGCGGATTGGACGTCTCTCCTGAGACGAAAGGCACAGGCCCTGGGCATGCCGCTGGTGGTGCTTGAGTGACCGTAGACGTATCCAATCGCTTTAACTTCTTCACATCTCGAGGTGACAAGCGCATTCACTTCATTACCAATGCGTCAAAGTAGCATTCACAGCAACAATAGCTTGATGACTAGGCTGGTAGTGAATGGACGCCAGGTCTCCGCCTCCTTGCAGAGCATCAACTGTCTTTTCTCCCTCTTATGAGACAGGGCGGTGCGCTCCTCCCTCGATGATGCCAGGGGCGCTTGCCGTCGACGCATAATCGCCGACAAGGCTCGGGAAAAAGCAAAGAGGAGGTTATCCACCACCCCCCAAATTCCTCCCATGCTGCTCTGGCAGTACATTGCCCAAGGGGCGGCGAATAGAACACGCCCTGGTGGAAAACACGCACACAAGCCGCCGGACCGTTGCCATCGTTGGCGCCCCTCCCCTACTTGGCACAATTCCCATTCAGACTATCCTTGTTTTTTTGCCCAAGACTCCCGTGCCTGTGGCCACTGTCTCAAATCCGTCACTTTTCACTACCGCCTCGAGGACTTCCAACGCTACCCTGGGTCGTCATTCTCCTGCTGCCCGTGGAGGAATCGCCTTGTCACCCAGGCGAATCTTATTTGACGACGCCAAGTGACACAGTCCGGCGGTTCAGTTCCGCAGTCTCAGACCTCGGAGTCAAAGCACGACATACAAAGTCCCGAATGTCCTCTCCCACCTGCCTTCTCCACAGGCTTTCTCATTAGAGGGCATCAATCTTCGTTCAGAGCTTTCGAACGCTTCTTTCTCCACATCAAACCCATATCGGTTGACCTCGAATCTTCACCTGTCTGCACCCCAACCACGACTATCGCTCGTCAGATCCCCACACACAACACATCAAGCATCACCTGCACAGCATTTGTCGCCCACCAAGCAGAGCCGCCGCCGCCACCACCACATTCCCACTCCCACGCCTTTTCGAAACAATTCAGCATGTGTGAATGGTACCGCCGCGAATTCGGCTGTCGCCACTACCTCATCGGCGCCGCATCGTGGTGTCCCGACTACAGCCGCACCGGCCGCCGCTGTGAGGTCCGCGTCGTGTACATCGACTACTCCGCCGGCGACTGTACTGGGTGCTCCAACCGCCGCACTGAAGAGTCTGTTCCATGGGAACACATGATCAACCGCTCTCGCTGCGGGTGGCCTGAGAGCAGACTCACCGGCAAGGTCTTGCCTTAGTGCGGGCCGTCGTCCTATCCCCGTGGAGAGATGACGACCACGTCATGACGAATTGGACATGGAATGTCAATATCTATTTGAAACTCTTCCCGCAGGAGGTAGAGTTGGTTTCTTGTTTGTTTTTTCTTGCTGTTTTTTTAGGGGTGTTTACGCCCATCGTCTTTCTATGGTCTGGGTACTGGGAATCATGATCGGGGCGTTCTGGGTGTTGCTTCTTAGAGCGACTTGGGCTATCAGACGCCTCCTGGGACGAAACAATATGGCCACATCAGTGTGTTTTCCGGGTTTGTTTCTCTTTCTTACTGCCGATTTTCTTTCTCGTGTGCGTTTCTTCCATCCTCATCCTCTTTCGGAGAGTCTGGATCGTACGACTTAAGGCAACTGGGGGAAATTGGGGTTCAGGAATACGGGATATGGGATGTGGGATTTTTTTCTTCTTGGAAACTGCAACATATACCAAATGGTCGTTATCAGGGTCGCGGCCAAGGCACAAATTGCCTGAAGGGAGAAAAGACGCCTATTGTTCATGTATCACACAGGGCGTGCGAAGGACTCGTTCCTCCTTGCCCATGACCCCCGATGCTGGGCTTCGGGGCTCAGTATAAATAAATATTGCCCAGCAGGTATACACACACACATTCACTCACACGGTCAACTCGCGTTTTTCAAAATGATCCGCTTGACTTGATATTGTAAACGCACGAGCTGGTTACACGGATGCGGGTGATGACAGATTACCGATTGCCTGTGGGCATAGTCGATGTGTACGACCAACACACAATGGCATTCCGTCGAATCGTGGTTTTGGTACGAGAAAGCGTGACACGGCATGACCGGGAAAAGATAGCTTGAATGAAGTATGCAGCCGCCCGACAAGGCTGCTGATGGGATTCGCGACGCGTTGAGCATCGATCAGGTGAGGGTTCAGAGATGCGGCCCAGCCTTTGGGCCAAGACATCTGGCCTCAGAAGGCAGGGAATTTATGTTCATGGACAGGGAGTCTCTTCGGCTTGTTTGCTCCCGTCATATAGACGCTTCGTGGGTTTCCCGTCTACAGCCGAGACGTCAAATGCGGCGTACACTCACTCACTCACTCACTAACTAGGTGTCCAGAGATGAACATCAGACAGAACCTATATATTGCGTATACCTGGGTCATTGACGCCAATATACTCTCTCTAATCAATGTGAATAACAACCACACGCTCTTTGGAATGGATATTCTCTTAATTGAAGCAGAATGGAACAAAAAGGATGGGCGCCATCCGGGGATTGAACCCGGGACCTCTCGCAAGCTATGCTTCAGGGTGTGGCCCTAAGCGAGAATCATACCACTAGACCAACGGCGCGTTCAGAACAAATCCCTGACTGAGTCAGGAGCCGGTCGATGGAAACCGAAATCTGAGGTAGAGTATATGTAGCCATATATCTATCAATCATGCCTCCGACAAAGCGATTTTCACAAAGCCGATCCCGATCTCTGCATCAAGTCCACTCGACGGCTCGAGATTTTCATGCAAACTCGATCAGGCATCCAGGATAATGGGCTTTGAGATCGATAGGATTAAGTGGTGATGCCTGGATAATAATTTGACCTCTCGCTCCCTAATTATTGCCACAATCCTACATCCACCGTGACATACAAACTAGAGGAGTACATATCCAGTAAGGGAGCAGAAATGACTGCAAAGCAATCCATATCCCCCCGTATTCAAATGGCCGCTTCTAGTATCGTAGTACATAGTCAGTCTCTCTGTAGAACCCACTTCAGCCCCTTGACCATTGCTTCCTCAGCTTCGACCGCCCGTGGTAGAGCCGGCGCCTTGAGCCAGAATGTATGAGGCCATCCTTCCACGACGTCCACTTCGACCTCAACTCCCGCCTCCTTCAGAGCCATGGCATAGCAGACGCCGTCGGAGTAGAGCGTGTCGTTCGTGCAGACCTGCACCCATGTCCTGCCGAGCCCGCGTAGCTCATGTATGCTAGCCTCCAGCGGCATCCGCTCTAGGCCATCTCGAACCTCCTCGCGCCTGAACACACCGAGAAGTACATTCGCAAAGCACTCGGTGGCGCTCGTGTACGCCGGTCGCAGCCTTTCCGGGACGTGCTCGATATTGCTGCCGCCGTCGCTCGTTACAGGGCATCGGAGTACGGTGCCAGTGAGTGGTCTCTCTAGCACTAACTGCTGCACGCTTGTGGCCAGCACGCCGCCGCTCGAGGATCCGACAACCACGAGCTTCACGTCAGACGGCGCGAGCTTGATGATGGCGCGGATGGCGTCTACGCTGTCTGAAATGCATGTCGATGCCGGGTGCTTTGGCATCAGTCTGTAACCGACAGAGTAAACGGTGCTGTTCTGGACGTCTTTGACGATGCGTCGGCACGAGAGCTCCTCACTGTCCGCCTCGCCGACGTAAAGGCCGCCACCGTGGTAATATATGACGACCACCTTGGGATCAACCACTCGGATATGCTTGAATTGAAGGATAGGGATCTCATAGTTGTCTAGTGTGGAAGGTGTGGTGATGTGCGTCGTCGTGATGTCTTCAGAGAGGCGGTGGAACGGAGCACCCTGCACCATTAGCTTTGCGTGGAGTTGACGACATTCTTCCGCGTAAACGGGCTGACGCTCGACTGGCGACGCGTAGACCTTCTTGGGTGCCTTCAGGTCCGCATCGTCTTCGTAATGAAGCCATCCTGCATCTAGTGGCGGTGGAGACGAGAGGACGAGGCTAGAGAAATGATTCATGCTGAAGATGTGTGGTGCTTGTGCACAGGTGATCAAAATGATGGGACCGTAAATGCTGTATAAGAGATCCTCAAAGCTTGCCAGGTTGTCATAGATGTTAACAAACGCCGATGTCAACAATGGCTCACTTGAGCTCTTTAGTTGATTTTGCGGCTAAGAATTTCGCACCAACGGCAGCCTGCCATTTAGCCGGATATCCGGGACCTAGGCGGTAGCCCAAGATCTTGCGATGCCCTTTCTCGCCGGCGCGATAGCCATTCCCGCGAATTTCATCCGCCCCCCGTTGATTGACGTATAACTGAGTGACACACTATCCGGTAGTGGTGTTCAGCTTCCTAGAAATTGTCAATTGAGCGATCATAGGAGAACCGGACCTTCCGAAGTTCTCTGTCATTCCAAAATTCGTAACAACCATCACAGTAACAACGAGTATTGTGCGTGAGCACGCAATTGTGAGGACGGCGCGATTATGATTGATTCCCCTTCTTAGGACATCCGCTCTCTTATTTACCATGCTACAGTACACAAAGGGAATCGAGTAACAGTCGCATCGTTTACAGCACAGAGAGATCGCCGAACTTCTCCTAAAGGGGGGGTTAACAATGTCGATAAATAGTGTCAATGTTGATTCGAAACGTACCTTGTATCCCGGCACGGACCAGCGGGCCTTGGCAACGAGCTCGGCAGTCTTCTTCTCGACCTCGGGCACGGCCTTGTTGAAGTCGTCCTGCGCGCACATTTCATCAGTAACCCCTTCTTTGGCTTCAGAGATGCTGGCGCCTGGTGAAAACATACAACAGTGATGTCCTCGAACGGCCTGGCGGTCTCAATGTTGGACAGAGTCTTCTCGAGATCCTTCAGCTCGAGGCCGACCTTCTCCTTGGTGGCCTCGGCGTTCTTGACGGCCTCGACCTCAAAGGCCTCGATGGCCTTGAGCTGACGAGAGACATCGTAGGCGGCGGGCTTGTGGGCAGTGAAACGCTTCTCGATCTCGTCGACAACGGCCTGGTTCTTGAGGACAGAGCGGTAGTGCGCGAAGTCGACGGCGGTAGGGAGCTCGGAAAGCTGCTGCACCTTGCGGCGGGCGTCCTCGTTGCGCTTCTTGAAGGCCTGGAGGGAGGCGACGGTCTGGCCCCGAAGGTTGAGGGAGCTGGTGACCTTAGCCCAGTCGAGCTTGAGCGCTGCGCTTCGCTGTTCGGGTAGGAGGAGAAATTAGCTCAGTGTTCATCGAGGCGCGTCCGCGAGGCCAATCGATGTCCACATGACAAAATCGTCGATGCTCGTATCAATTGCCAAGTTCATCTACAAAAGCGACTTACTGCGGCCATCTTGAAGGATTGTTGGGGGATTGCGAGGGTTGCGTAGGGAATGGCTTCTGTCGTGAGGTTGGCTGCTAGATCGACTTTGCCGAAGAGCGGGAAAGATCCGGACGACATTTGATCACGTGATACGACCTCCCGATTTGCTACATCAAAGTCACGTGCGGGCACCCATCCCAAGCCACTGTCTCATCATTGACTGTATGCGAGCCTACACTCAGAGGATTAATTACATGCCGCCGTCTGGCAACAATTCTGATCCCGCGCTACTCTTTTCATAGATGATGGGCGAAATCAAGTCGAAGAGAAAGTACACAAGCGACGCACAGGAAATCAAGAGTTGGTTCGGGGTTGGCTTGAAGCGAACGACAGCCGCTTATAACCTTTTGGTTTCCTGCGACTGGCTTCCAGATGAATGAATTTTGGTTGTCGTCAGACTCCCTAGGCATGGTCTATGGCCTACCCATCCGTCCTCTCTGTTACGCTCATGCATCATGAGATCAAAAGCCTTCAATAATCATTTCTCCTTCACCCCATGGCAGCGTCCGTTAGATACTCAGCGCCATGATGGAGTTGACGATATCGTTGTCGTTTTCCTTCAGGGCCTTGATAGCCTTGTTCCGGCTCACGCTGGCCTGGGTCATAACCAGCTCGATGTCCTTGTCCTCAATGCCGGTCGCGTCGACTTCCTCCTCGTCATCCTCCTCCTCCTCCTCGTCCTTCTTGCCCTCGGCAGCGGTGGCCTTGCTGGACTCGCCGTGGCTGTGGCCGGCGTGGTCGTGGTCGGCACCGCCAGCGGCGGCGAGCTGCTGGGCAGCGGCCTGCTGGGCGGAGGCGTTGAGGTCCTCGATCTTAGCCTCACCAAAGACACTGTTATGGGTTAGCTCTGGGCGCGGGAATCGGCATACTGCGAATCACTCACATGTAGGTGTTGCTGTTGGGGGACTTGTAGACCTCAGGGCTGTTGATAACGAACAGGATCTGCGAGGAGCCGTCAGCATGACCTTAATTACAAAAACGAACAAACATCGGTTCAGCGCATCGACGTACGTTCTTGGGGCGACGGAGAGTGACACGGGTGATGCCCTCAATCTTGGTCAGGTGCAGCTTCTCGAGGGAGCTTGCGGGCCCTTCTTTCTCGTTGCGAGACTGAACGAGAGTGGTGGAGCCTCCCGGAAAGGAATCTTCGGCCCTCGACCTCCTCATCAGAGCTCTCATCATTCTTCGACCTCCTCAATCTGGGGTCTTTCTTGGCCCTCCTTCGTCGGAAGCTCTTCAACGCGGGGGTTTCGCCATGTGTCGGTGTAGGAACTGCGTCGGTGGTGGTAAAGTGTCAGCCTCGTGAGCTTTGGGCAAATCGCAAACGATGATTTGGTGGGCTCGGATGCAAACTGGTCGCTGGCGCGGGCAAGAGAAATTCCGCCATAGCTCCCGCACACGTCCGATCAAGCCCACCTCGTTGGAAATTTGAGAATCGATTGAATCGGTGGGATTTACTCACGGAGGATAGGGATTCAAGGATACGTCACTGCTCTGTTTCGAATTCTCGCTCTTCGTTGTGGTGAGGAAGCAACTTGGTAGCAAGGGAAATCTGCCCGTCTCGGGAACCCTAACGGATGAGTAAGGCACCTTAGGTAAGTTTGTCCTCCAAACGAGATGCGGGACCCGCTCTTGCCCACCCCCCTCTTGTGGTCCAATCGAGCATTGCAAGTGCAATTCCCAGAGACGGGCGACACTGGTGGTCAAGAAAAAATTGCGGAGCATCCGGATCCAACTGGCTTCACGTGTGCTATCGCTTTGTGGTTGAAAGGGGACGTCATTTCTTAGGATAAGGTAGGTATGTCATGGATGCGCGACGCCGCAGCGTCTGTGCAATGGTTTGCCATGAAGTTCATTTTTGTCTCTGATTTCCGTATCGACGCCGAATCATCTTGATGATGAATGTGACATACAGCCCGTCCAGTACGGAGCAAAAAGAGAACGCAGCAAGCCACATGCTGCCCTTATGATGCAGTCCAGTCCGGGTTTCCATGCCGTTCCACGCTCTAAAACCAGCCTTCTCCGTTTGTGTCGTCCCCCATCCCCATCCTTCTCAAGACCTCGAAGCGCAGGTCATGATGCGCTTATGCCGCAGCCTTGACCTTGGCGAGAGACTTGCGCTCCTCGAAGCGGCGCTGCTTCTTGAGGCGGAGAACCTTGAAGCGGTCGAAGTCGGTCAGGTTCTTCCTCCGCTCGATCTGAGTGCGGCGCTTGAACCAGCTGGTCTCCTTCCACTTCTTGTCGATCTCGGAAGCCTCCCAGGCCTTCTTCAGGGTGCCGTGGCGGGCGCCGCGGGGGAGCTTGGCGACAACCAGGGAAGAGAGAAGGGCGGCGGAGAGAGGAAGCGCTTGGCGGGGAACAGCGAGCTCGGGGTCTGAAGAGGGTCCGTCGACCAGAACCTGCAGGTGCGCGATGTGTTAGTCATTTCTGTTCCTTCGCAGACGGAGACGTTTGACGACTCCTCCGAGGATTGAAATCGGATTCCAACATACGCGCTTGTGGTCGATGATCTCGACGATAGCGGCGAGGCGGCCCGCGTACGGGTGGTTGCCCTCAATGAGGACGACGCGGCCGACCTCGACCAGGCGCCACTTGGATCCCTCGATGGTAGCGTCACCCATTTTGATGTCGATCTGGTTGCTGATGTTAGAATGTCGAGGGATCGAAGCGAGTGTTGTTATTCGTGAGGGTGTTGTTGCTTACCCGAAGTCCGTATCAAAGTACTTGGTGGTGGTTGTCGATGTGGAAAGGTTCACTTCGCTGCCACAGAACCTGGAAAGTCGCTTGGAGTAAATTGGCGTGTGGGCGAAAAACCCAGGGCCCTATTGACTCCACTTTGTGGCCAGCCGCGGTGGAAGGACGCAGTGGCGGTCGGTTGTTATTCGGGAAAACGTCCATCCTTGCGCCGTGACACAAGAAGACTAGCGCTTCTGCATCCCGTCAACGGGCCGGAGAGGTCCACCCAGCAACTGGCGGAAATTTCTCTGGGCTCCTACCAGCATAAATTCTGCGTCTGCGCTGTCTGTCTCTTCCACGAGGCTTCACTCATCACCATCCGTCGAAGACCGCTTCTGCCAGCGCCCTGACGCGTCTGAAGCTTAGAGACTCTTCGACGGAAGAAGCTCAATTGGTACGTTATTCACCCATTTCTCTGTTCCCTTCCCGCAAGACTCAATGATGATGCAAATTTGCGATTGATTTCAGTCGATGGCTCTCTTTCGCCGGAGTGGCTATATCGGCTGAATACATGACATTCAATTCTTACATATTCTGATATGTCTTCTTTTTACACTCATCTATTATC
>NW_003315037.1:1922681-1926037 GCF_000150825.1 Verticillium alfalfae VaMs.102
ATGTCAGCTAGGCATGCTCAGTAATAATCCGGGAGACTTACGGGCAGGGTCGGGTCGATCTTGTGCAGCCTTGTCTCCTCGCTATCATTATCGCCGTCCTTCTGCTCCTCAGCTGCTAGCTTGTTGGCAATGGTACGCTCGTCCTCTATTGATTCCGTTAGCAGTAAGATGGACCATGCGGACGACAGAAACGTACTGGAGTCAAGCTGGTTGTGCGCGTGCTCATTGCCCTCATGGAAGCGCTCAGGCTGCTCCTGCTCGCTCTCAGGGACGTTCCTCTGATCTCCGGCATGGGCGACGTTCATATTGACGGTCTATGATTTTTTTCCCTGGGGAAATGATTGGAAGGGGGTATTGATGGTGATTTTAAGAGATCAGTGAGGTTGTAATGATGATGTGAGAAGGTGCTCGGTGGTTGTCTTGATGTCTTATAAAGACTCGAGATCTCTGAGATCGCGATCTTCCCCACTAGTTACTTCACTCTACGTCATCTACGGATTTGCTCCACGACAGAGACCAAAAGTCAGTGAATCGACGAAACAGCGTCTCAATTGGGCAGCTACAGTTCTGGAACGCCTTTGGCACTCGTTCCTTCCCAAGGCATCACAAGCCTAGGTGCGCATGTACGTCATCGATTGCTCATAATGGAGACTCCTCCATCAAACGTGAGCACTGAGCAGTAGCTGTGGCGCTACAACGACGCACAGTTACTACGCAACATAGCTTACTACCGGTGACGGAGCTTGAGTAATGCAGAGTTCGTTGCTTCAAGAACTGTCCCATTTCTTTCCTGTGTTCAGGACCTAGCTCGCAGACCGAATTTCTGAAACTGATAATTAGCTGCTTACCCTCTACTGCCGCAGTAAATATCTCGTAAGGCTGGTCCCTTCGGAGCTCGACGGTGGGGCCACTTCCACGATGAAATAGTGGTGGCCCGCCATGAGGATCGAAATAGTCTTCAAATGTCTCCTATCGAACTCGAACTTGAGAAATAACCCATCGTACTGTACCGAATCACTGGTGTTTCTTCTCGTTTGGTCGGGTTGCGCAATGATCACATCAAACTCAGCGATCATTGGGACCTTCTAGCGCCAGCACCCCCCCCTACAGCTAAGCGACATTTGCCGCGGTGACAGGGATCATGATGTAATCCTCGTGGAGCTCCGAGCTCCACTACCGACGACGCAAGAATCACTGTCACTTGTCGTCGACATTCCGAGTTTCGATTACCTTCCCTCGCATCGTCAACACCGCCAACATGTTCCGTTCGTGGGTGCAAACACCATCATGTACCCCATAATGTATGCGCTAACCCCTCTCACAGCATAAGACCCTCGACATCATCACCCTCTTCCACAAGGCCGGCGCGCCAGCCTCGCAGAGGGTTGCAACAATCCTCAAGCAAGCTTCCGCCAACGCCACGGCCGGCGCGACTGAGGACCAGGCCAGCGACCACACTGCTCAGACTCATCCCAAGCGTACCGAGTTCGAGCTCAACATCACCGAGGATCTTCCCACTGCCGATCAGGTCAAGACCATTCTCGAATATGTTGGCCCCAGCAAGGTGTCCAGCATCATTAGCGGTGCTGCGAACGAGAGCGAAGCCCTGAAGAAATTTAAGCTGGACAGCAGCACCTTCCAGAGGCCTGTGGTAAGTTTTCTTGAATGATCCTAGCGATACGAACTACGATTGACTCTTGCAGGTTGTGGATTGGAACAACGGCCGCGCCACCGCCGACAGCAATGAGTCCGCGATCCTCAAACTGGTGAACGCGCTCAACAAGGGCAACTAGAACCGCTTCATTGATATACCCTCTCGCTCTTTGTACCATATGAACTTGTCCACTCATCAACGACACGCTGTAATACAAAGCCACTGAGCCTCGTGCTGTCTGACCCTCAAATCATACGTTTGGCATAATTGACTCATGACACTCTGCCTTTGACAATAATTAGTTCGCTTCTATTCTCCAATGGTCGAACATCCATAGCCCGGTTTTGTGCAAGATTAAAACACTAAGCACCGTACTGATTCGGTACATTGTTGTCGCGTTGGAACGCGTACTTGCTACGCGGGTACATCTGTGGCTGTATTTCGTCCCGGTCCATCCCTATTTGCCTCGTTTCATGTTGAAATGAAGAGTCAAGAGAGGCAAGATTACACTAGGGAGGGACCTAGAGGATCCCTGAGCTTGTTGTCATGCACAATGAGCCAACTTTGTTCCTCGTCCAGGTACGCTGCAGTCTCGCACTGGGCAATTCACAATCAGATGCACGCATAAGTAGTTTCCCTGTCGACCAAAGGGCCTGTTCTTCCGTGTTCACTTGGTTTCGTGACGACTCCATATGCATTGAGTGATCTCGACTGGCTGAATGTCAGTGAATTGAGGATGGACTGTGTGTTCAATTGCAGGAGCAGTGAATCTCTGCGCAAAAGTGGTGCAGACATTTCGCTCTTCTGCCTGATAGTTGTAGTTACGCACCTTCCAGCCGAATCTTTTCATTCACCTACCAGACCACTACTGTCTCTCCATGAAAGAACCCCGCCGCTTTCTGCCGTGAGTTGGATTTGGAGCTGCCCATAACTTGAATCTTCTCCTCCTTCCTCTCAAGCATCCTCAACTTCAGAACCGCAACTCAGTTCTCGCGGTAACCTTACTTCCCCTCATCGCAAAACGATAGAGCATTATACTTCTTCTTCCGAGACGTGCTACTTGCTACTACACTATTCTCATCGCCTATACTCCTTCCTACCTCTGGATCTCAGTGTCTCTGAGCACCAGCCGTCGTCATCACAACACAGCCACGTATAGCGGTCCCTCGCCGTAAGCTACCACATCTTTTGGGACAGCAAGACGTACTTGCAAGCCAAGAACTTATTCCTGTGTCGCAGGTGAGTCGCGCACTTTTCTCAACTGGAATCCTGGTTTTGGAGTCTTTTTGGCGTACCTCTCTGATGTAGCTCCTTCCTTCCGTTTCAACACTTGATACAAACTCATGTCGCTCAAGGAAGAGAAGAATCGACTTTTCTCGTGGATCATGTTGTTTTCTCGATTTAAATAGCTGAAAGTCTGCCACTTTTATCGGCTGTTTGTTCGTCTAGCTGCGTGCTTTCCTCACATCTCTTTTTTTCAACTGTCGAAGTTTGGCACGATAACACTTTTTCCTGACCACTTGCTCTAGTCCATCTCCATCATGACCGGTGAATCCATGATCTATGGCAAAAAGCTTGGGTGTCTCCTCAGGCCGATGGCCAGGAGACCAGAACCGGCTGCGCCGACTGGGCTACCGCCTACCCAAGCGGATCCCACTGAACTACAACATGGCGCATCACGCCGCGAGGAGAACCCCAGGTC
>NW_003315037.1:1927440-1930540 GCF_000150825.1 Verticillium alfalfae VaMs.102
TCGAACACTAACACAACGATCACGTCTTCTTACAGGGCTTACACGGACACCCCTGTGCAGTCCAACAACAATCCATGCAACTTCCGGAACAACGACTCTCGTGGTTCTCATAGCGGCCAAACCTTCACGGTGGATGGATCCAGGATGGAAACCACGATCTCCATGGTCCGACTCACCGTCGCAGCCCTCAAAAGCACAATGGTCATGCACAGGGCCAAGGACGTCCGCGTGCCTGGTCCAAGGTGCCTTCAAATGAAACTTCATGCCTCAATGCCGGCCCAAGCGACACGTGCTGGGACTATGTCCCCTGCAGCTGTTCCTTTTGCGAGACTCGCAACCGTTCCGTGCACATATCGTTCAAGCCCCAGCTGCAAACCTCCATTCCTGATGCAGCAATCAGGGAAACCATCCATCGCGAGATGGCTCGCTTCGGAGATGTTGAGTATATCATACCATATAGGAAGGCTGTCGGATTCGCCTTGGCCTTCACAGCCCGGTAAGCACCTCGGCGTCGTGGAACCTTGCGAAGATAATTATTGCTGACACTGGCATGCCTGACAGGTTTAAATCCGCAGCTCGCATCATGGAAGCGGCTAACGCGCCCAACATTGTCTGCCGCGAGCTATCCTGTAACATCGTCACGAGTGCTCCTTATCGGTCAGACTACGGTGCTGAATGGGCTCGGTTGAACGGCTCTCAGCTGCTCCACGGCGGCAACAGCCGTCGTAACTCATTCACGCAGCGGAATGCCGTCTACGGGGGGCAGCGTCCCCGGCTGATGTCCACTGCTACGGTCACTTCTCAAGGTTCGCCCCGCTGTGCCTCGGGCAGTACGCCCTCAGCGGCGAATGCTGTCATGATGCATCAGCTTGCTTTGCCTCCCAACTACTTCACGCCTGGCATTGGAAACAACGGTAACTTCTTCCCTCCGCAAGCCGCCACCGGCGCGAATGCTATAGCGCCCACGGGTTCTGTCCTCCCCGTCGGGACTATTGCCCAGTCTCCTGCTCAACAATACCATCCATGGTATCATGCGCAGGCGCCCGGAGTTTCAATGCCGCCTTATCCTCACATGCACGCCATCGTTTCTCCGAAGGATCTGGCCGCCGTTCCTGAGTCTGGTGCTCGCGCCAGCCAGGGCACTGAGAAGGGAGCTGTAAGCATTGCTTCGACGAACATGGCACAACGTCGTCCTGAGCCGTATGGAGGCGGCAATCTCCCCGAAATCAAGCTTAAAGGCGAGCATGTTGATGTTGCCACTGATACGGTCAGAACTCTAAGCAAGGCATGCACGGTTTGCTTGCCTCGGAGCCCAGAACAGTCGTCAGAGAATGCCACGCCGAAGAAGATGAATGCTGATCGCCGCGAAGCCACCCAGAAGGCCAAATCCTTTGCTAGCAACGATGCGAATAACGACATTGGCAACGCTATTGTTGGGACGCCCAAGGCCGCCACGGATGAAGTTGCCGTCCTGACTACCTATGCATCTATGTTGAAGATTAGCAGCAACCAGCCTTCTCCTGCCAAGATGTTTGACCAGGGTTCTGTAGGGTCATCTGCCGCGCAGACTCCTACCCAGGTCAATTCCTCTCGTTCCAGTGAGAGGGCCCCGGTTGCACGGGCAGACGATCCCTTCGTCACCACTTCTGTTCACCCGCCGGGGGCCCATGTCGTGCCCTTGGAAACGACCTCTGATGAAAGCGGAAAGCCAAAGCCGTTGACGACAGTTACTCCTGAACCCTCTGGCCGCCGATGGCGTCAGAGTGAAATCTCCGATGCGGGCGAAGGCGAGGAACCCATAATCGCCAGCAGCTGCAGTCAACATCATGTTGGTAGACAGCAAGAGAGGTCTTCGAGCATACCGCGCAACTTCTCTAAGTCTTCTGTAGTACCCAATGAAAAGTCCAGCAAGAAGAAACTCTCGAAGAGGAAGAAGAAGATCGCTGGTGGAGACATGCTTAGAACCGGTACCACTCAGCAACCTGGCGTCGACTCTGCTGGCAACACCAAGCTCATCTCAGCCACCTCGCCTGAGCGCATCGGACATCACCCTGACAAGCACCTCCTTTCGCCGGTCAAGAGGATGAGTAAAGGGGGCTCTACGTCTCAGTCGTCGTCCAAGCGACCTCAGGACGACAACGACAAGAAATTTCGCCAACATGATACTACTGGCCATCCTGATATCACTATCACTTCTGTCGATGCCGATTGTTCTTCTGATAACCAGGCACACCAGGAGGCTGTTGATTCAGCTCATGATGCCGGTGGTTCAGAAAAGCCTGAGGCTCTCAAGATTCATGTGCCCGACTCGTCAATGGAGCTTCCAGTCGCTTCGTCCCCGGCCACCGTAGACGGAAGCAGCGTCGCAGAGTCGTGGCACTCGGCCAAGTCTCGCCAGACCAGCGTCGAGTCCCTCAAAGCTGGGGACAAGTTGCGCGGCTCGGCCAACCAGCCCAACACGCCCCCGGGTTCGAGCCGTGGAGAAGCCTCGTCGACGCCTCGACGTGTTGTCAGCGCTGGAAGTGCTCTCAACCCCAAGGCTCGCGAGTTTGCATCGCCCGCCGTGGGTCTCCTCAAACGAGCTTCCGCGGTTGACCTCCGCGGCCTCGTTCCCCTGGGCCTGGGAGCCCAGCATCGCGTCTACCACCATCAGCACCAGCATCAGGGCAGCATCGTCTCAGACACGTCGTCCCACACCGCCACGCCGGGCTGCACTCCCAGGAACACAAAGGGCCGCAATCGCAGAAACAGCGAAAGGGATCAGTCTATCTCGCCTCCACCCGGGGCGAAGCCTTCATTCGCGCTCCGCCCGGCCGCCAATTCATACGCGCCGTCAACGCGCGCTCCTTCGCCCCCGGGCAACGCCTTCTCCGCGCAGCATGCGTCCATCGAGGAGCAACTCAACCACACGCGCCACTATGAGGGCGGCAAAAAGGGTTATCAGCCAGGTCTGGACACTCAGAGCCAGCCAGTTCATGTCGAACATGCAGATGTCATGCCCCTTGATGCCATCTCCACAGAGAGATCTCACACCAACAGCGTCACATGTTCAGACGTTGCTCGGTCGCGTCAGCCGAAGCATAAGAAGTCCAAGGTCTGG
>NW_003315037.1:1931297-1932144 GCF_000150825.1 Verticillium alfalfae VaMs.102
TACCGCTGGGCACCACCGCCTCCGGGAGGGGGCCCGTTTCGCGGCCCTGCAATGTCCATGCCGGCCATTTGGCTAATCATATCTGACTCTTGTTCAAAATCTGCCCGGCGCTGATGGCCAGGGAAAACCGGAAAGGCGCCGCCGAATCCTCCAACCGTGTCAGGACTGATCGGACCTGCATCCATCGAGGGTCGCTGGCGGCTCGCTGATCTTTGTCAGTACGGTAAGCAACTCAGAGATGCGGATGCTGTACTCACATGCCGGGTCCGAGTTGGCCGAACGCTCATACTGCATCGGCCTACCTCCTCTTGCCGGTGGACCATTTGCAAAGCCTCTGCCGGGGCCAGGAGGGCCGCCTCGAGGAGGGAGAGGGGCGCTTCTTGCAGAGTCAGCGGTTGGGGGTCTCGCCATCGGACCACCCCGTCCCATCGGCGGCCTGCCTCCACGCCCAGGGCCTGGGCCTGGGCCAGGGCCGTATTGATCTTGGGGAGGATATTGCTGGTTCGGTGGAGGGCCACGACCATAGCCCTGGGTCGTGATGGTGCTGCCCGCCGTAGTTCTGGCCATAACCACCATTGTCGTATTGATCATAGGCATAGTTGTCCTGTAGCCGTCGTATTGCTGCTGAGGCGCATCGTAGTGTTGGGGAGGGCCTTGCTGATAGGCTTCGAGAGGTGGACCTGGCGTTGCGCTCCGTGGCCAGGGGTAAGCCGCTGCGCCGGAATACCGCCCTCGTACGGCATTGCTTCCTTCCGCCGGCTTGAAATGAACCGAGTTCAAGTTAAGGAGGCCTTGGTGGAAGAAGAAGCAGAAGCTCGGAATGCGAGTCCGAAATGGACCTGCCCAC
>NW_003315037.1:1932244-1944306 GCF_000150825.1 Verticillium alfalfae VaMs.102
TGACCTCAGGTGGTATTCCAAAGACGAAAGGACGGGCTCGCTGCCGTGCGAAGCAAGGATGTCGATGACTCGCCTGCTGGGGAGGAGGACAGCAAGCAGGAGGATGATGCTCCGAGGTCTTTCTGCGACCTCATTTGAGCGCATGGGCGCTGGATTCAAGGCTATCTGGCCGGGCTTGCATTCGGGAATGGTTGCTTGCGAGGGGCAATACCCGCCGTAATAGCGTAAAGGTTTGCGTGCTTGCTTGTGTGCCATGGCCAGAGTGCGGAATCGAATTGGTTGAGAAGACGATGGATTCAGACGCGCTGTGTATGTGCGTGGATCCTTTCGTAGTGAGAGCTTCTAGGTTAAGCACTTTGATAATGAAGCAACTGGATCAAGGTTAATATGCTCGATATTCTGCAGTGATCTGCCAGCGTCTGGGAGGGTGAGCCTGCAAAACGTAGAATAAGTGAAGTCCGCACCGCCCACGGGATGCAATCCTCGACAAGTAAACAGGACCAGTCAGTCTATTCAGCCGGTAATGTACAGAGGTGCGCTGTCGGCCTCGTCTTCCTCCCTGCTAGCGAACGTGACCAACACTCTACGCTGTGGTCCTGACCAGCCCAGTCACGGTCTCCTCGATCTGCTTGTCGGACAGACCCTCGAGGCTCTGCGACTTCTCGACGCCGTATTCTACACCGACATGTCAGCGGGCTTGTTCGATTTCATTCTCGTCGTCTGAGGGTGGTTTCGAGGCGTGTGCTAACCGTATCGCGCAAACACCTTGGGCAGAGTGCCGGCCGCTTCGCGCAGCATGATGGGGGTCTGAGGGTTGTGCTTCTTCATGGTGGGGTATGTCCTCGTGAGGAAAGACCTGACCGAGGAAACGAGAGGTCAGTATTGAGAATGATGGCCCAGCGGCAGAGAAGGGTTGCTTGCATACCTGGTCGCGGCACTGTGCTCGGAGGTCTGGCAGAAGAGGAAGCGCACCTCCTTGAGGGCCGTGGTGAAAGCGTACTTGCCAGACATGATCGCTGGCGTGTGGTGGCGGAGGTTCAAGCAGGTGTGGTGGTTCAATGGCTCGGCAAAGGTATCTTGTTCTGGTTGCTCAATTGGGGGTGGATGGAAGCTCTGGCGTTGAGGATTGACGAAAGTTGACGATTCACGTTGCTCGGATTACCCACCTCGTGCATAACCCGCTTTAGACACTGATGCACGGAAATTGCACAACTGCTTGAGGCTGCACAAACGGTCTCGGAAGCCATCCCGTTATCGCTGGCTGGCTGGCTGGCGCTTGTTTCCGGTTAACTCCGCCCAACGCCAATCCAATTCCTCCAACAAGATCCTCCACACCTCAAAAGTTGCCCGCCCAGGATCGGAGCTTTTGGGTTAGACGAACAACCGCCCTCCCACGTCGTGACAATCGCACCCGTACGTCCATCTCCGCTCTCTCCCGCCCGCCCCGACCGCCGCTCTACAGGACAACCTCCCCGACGACTGCGATTTCCGAACCACGCTGCTTTGCCGACTCTCCTTCGACCCTACTCAACAGAAATCCATTCCAAGACTCCCTCTACACCAACGGCAAGATGGCCCCCACGACCAACATCTTCCGCGCTTCGCGGCCCATCTTCCAGCAGCAGATGTTCACCGGTGCCGCCGGCGCCCGCACCCGTGCCGCCTTCCAGAACCCCGCCTTCCGCGCGAGGATGTTCCGCGAGGGTTCCAAGCGCTGGCAGAGCGCCGACGCCGGCGCCGAGAGCCAGGCTCAGCAGAGCTGGTTCAAGCGCATGTGGGACAGCCCCATTGGCTTGAAGACGGTGCACTTCTGGGCGCCCGTCATGAAGGTACGTACGACGGGTCTTTCCCTCTCCGTGTTGTTCCTTGTATTCGTATGAGAATGCGTAGCATACAGCCCTAGAAGTTTCGGCAGACCTCTGTGCCGTAAAGGCTGCTGGGTATGGATAGGCACGCAGAAACCACCAGATGCGCAGGAAATGGGACACGCCGGAAGGCGACAGACAGACAGAACATACGGGCTAACCAGCGACTATAGTGGGCAATCGTCCTCGCCGGCATCTCCGACTTCTTCCGCCCCGCTGAGAAGCTCTCCCTGACCCAGAACGGCGCCCTCACGGCGACGGGCCTCATCTGGACCCGTTGGTGCTTGATTATCAAGCCCCGCAACGTCCTGTAAGTGCTCTCTGGCCCCGTCGTCCACGACGCGGCGAGCGAGCTTCTCCTCTCTGACCTGTTCCGCAGCCTCGCCACCGTCAACTTCTTCATGGGCATCGTCGGCATCATTCAGGTCACCCGTATCCTGATGTACGAGCAGTCCAAGAAGAACTCCGTCGCCGGCGTCGTCGAGGACCTCAAGCAGGACGTCAAGGACAACGTCCCCAACCCCATCAAGGACAGCACCTCCAGCCCTTCATCCTAGAGGGTGGCACACACCCACCGACTGACACATGTCTATACGGTGACTGGGCTGTGGAAGACTGGGCTGCGGGGATTGGCCAGGGCTGCGTGAGTCGCGCACCCGAGGCGTACAGGGAGGAGAAGCGAGTGATCTGGGCCGTGCAAGGCGATCGAGAGCACCGACTTTCGGTGAGGAACGAGAGGGCTGGATCAGGGGATTAGCCTGGCATCGACAGCTTTTCCTTTCTCCTTCTTGAAGACCCCTCTTTTCCTACGTCGCGCTGGCCAGGTGGGCCGATTGAGGAGGCGGGCTAGAGGATAGACGTTCTGCAGGCATTGCCTGACGGGCTATTCTTGTAAAGTAGCGTCGCTAGAGCGCCATAAATGATTATCTGACTTGGAAATCCGGCGCGAGCACAACCTCGTCTGCTGGTCTTGACTAGTTACCACGAGTCGTCAAGGCCATGGATATTGGATGTTCTGTAGGCTTGGAATTAGAGCATGTTTCGCAGATCCATCAGGCGAACTGCGACATGGTAAGGCAAGCAAATGATCATGTGCAAGCACGGTTGGTGCAGGACTGAGAATGATGGGATGTGTCCCTGACGAAGCTGTTGGGGGAAGAATCACTTCTCAAGGCCACCACATACTATTGACGTTTCTATGACTGAAATGCCTGTTTGTCACACATCGAGGCATGAGGCAAGCTATATCTCTCATTGCCAGTGACCATGCCCAAGTCGTCTATTTAACGATCTGGTCATGGGATATCTGCGTATTAGAGCAAGTACCTATCATCCCCAGCCCCATGCGGTTGTTCGCAGAAGCACAAATTCAAGAACCACCACAGTGTTACATGATGCCGACATTGCCTGGTACCTGATGTGGCTGCATTGGCCACTGCTCCTTCCGCCGGCGATCGTCGTCTTGGACCAGCCACTACCCTCATTAACTCGACCTGAATACACACAGGTCCCTGGTCGTCATCTCCTTGGACTCGCCGTCGATTTTAAAATATGAAGCTTGTCCTGGCTCCTGCTGGTCCGCCAAGCTCCAATGTATGCAGCTAATCGCTTCTCGAGGTAGTTGAAGTCCAATAATTTGTTGCATGCTCCGTACCCGCTTGCATTGCTCATTAGCATGGGGCAATTATTATCTAGCGCACGTTGTTCGTTCCACGTGAGAGGAGGCAGCCCGGCTGCAGCTCCGAACATCCGTATGTTTAATTCTGTGCTTTGTGGCAGTTCATCGAAACACTATAGCCATTAGTTGGTGCTGATTGCAATAACATCCGGGCCCAAAACTCACCCTCTTGTTGTTTACCCATCTTGCTCCGCGACACACGCTCGCGCTGTCGGGGGCCTGCTTTGCCATTGCCGACTCTCTTCAGATCCTCTAGTCGCTCGCGCGCCTTGGGAAAATCTTGGGCTGCAAAGAATCGTCGGTCAGTTACCGTTTATCACGTCGCAGGGTCACCATACTTACCGGCCGCGCGCCAGTACCAGCGCTTCGCATCCTCCAAGTTCGCTGGCGCACCAATGCCCACCTCGGTAAAGTAACCCATGGCATACTCAGCCTTGGCCAAGCCCGCAATCGCGGCCTTGCGCGCCCATAGGTATGCTTCGGTGTCGCTCTGCTGAAGAACCCCCTCGCTTCCGGTCAGGTACCAGCCACTGAGGGCCAACTCGGCCTGATGCTCTTCCTGGGTGGCAGCCTTGGAATACCACATGATGGACTGTCTTGGGTCGACGGGGCAGCCCATGAGTCCATACTCATACACGCAGCCAAGGCGGAATTGGGAAAACTTGTAACCCAGCTCTGCGGCCTGCTGGAACAGTTGCAGTGCATATGTCTCATCCTTGACAATCGCATCATTCGGCCCGGCTGACTCGTAGAGCAAGCCAAGTTCGTGAAGCGCATGAGGGTTCTCAGGGTCCGCGCGCTCGGCAGCGCGCTTGAGCCAGCCTACCGCCTCCCGCGGGTTCTTCTGCTGGCCGAGTAAGCCCTTGAGCAGTATCATGCCCACCTTGTACATGGCAGGCGTGTCGCCGAGCGTTGCAGCCCTCTTGTACCACTGTATCGCCTTCAGCGGATCACGCCTCGTGCCGCCACCATCTTCATTGCCAATTTCGCAACACACAGCCGTCCTGTACGCAGCAGCGGCGTGCCCAAGCTTGGCGGCCGATTGATACAAGGTGAAAGCCTCCTTGTTCTCCGGCTCAGCGCTGAACAAGCCACGTCCGAGTGAGTCGGCGTACAGAAACATCGCATCGAGGTTCTGGGCATTTGATAGCTTCTTCAGGATTTTGCTCGCGTCCATCAGGTATCGCTCTCGTGCGCGGCCTCGGCCTCGTTGGTCGGCAATCTTGGCGACAAGCACATCAGCCGCTTCGATCAGTCGTTTGGCCAGTCGCAGAGCAGATTCCTGGTCGTTGGGGTCATTTTTGATAACCATGCGTAGGTGCTCGAGCTCCTCATTTGTTACGGGTGGTTGAGCTGCTTTGGTGGAGGCGGGCGTTCCAGAATTGCGTTGCGGTTCGGGAGGAGCTTGTTGTTGTGGGCCGGCCATTGGGCTTTGCGATGTGCCATTGTAGTTGCGCACTGGCATCGGTCGGTCATTCACGTTCATGGCGGAGCCTGCCATGTGCCCGGGACGCACTGGCGCGGGATGGTGAGGCAAGGTATCTGATCGCTGGGGCGCGGGGCCATTCGGTAGACCAGGTCTCACCGGCACTGGCCCGCCCGCACCCGACTGGTGATCCCATCCATTCTGATCATATGAATCCTGGTGAGAGCCATGCCGTGCGCCGTTGATTGGAGGCATGGGAGGCGCGTCGCCTACCATCTCGAACACAGCCGCCTGGGGTTGCCTCAAATTTGGTTGAGACTTCATGCCCCTGAGATCCGGTGTGCGCCCTGGCCCGGGTTGTGGTCCTGACGGCATTGCAGGGTGTCCCTGATGGTCGAAGGACCCGCGGGCCCTACCGGGTTCCTCAAAGCTGGGAGCTCCCGAGTTGACGGATGGCGGGTTTCGAGCATACTCCGGGTTGCTCATCCATGAGGGAGTGTAGTACGAATCGAGAACATCACCGACTACTTCTTGGTGATCGCCCCCGTAATAGCCCTGGTGGCCGTTGTCGTAGCCTCCGTAGCCCCCCGCGGACTGCGGGACTTCTTGAACCGGCGGGTACATGCGTTGAGGCGGTGGCCGGTGACTTTGCGACGTCGCTGGCCTTGCCGGTGGTGGGACCCCTCGGTCGGGCGCTGTATTGTACGGCATTGTTCCCGTACGTTGAAGAGGCCCCCGAGCCATGGGATCTACATTTGTCGGCATGGTCATACTGCGACCTGGCGGGCCGAATTCGTTGGCTGGTGGAGGAGCCCCGTATGCGTCGTCTCGGTATTTGGCGCCGAACTGGGGTGCTGGAGCTGGGCCTCGACGCGAGTTCTCATATTGTTGGTAGCCTCGGGGAGGACCTCTGGCATCCATGGGAGGCCGGCCATAATCGCCCTCAGGAGATCGCATCTGATTACGCTGGGCACCACCGCCTCCGGGAGGGGGCCCGTTTCGCGGCCCTGCAATGTCCATGCCGGCCATTTGGCTAATCATATCTGACTCTTGTTCAAAATCTGCCCGGCGCTGATGGCCAGGGAAAACCGGAAAGGCGCCGCCGAATCCTCCAACCGTGTCAGGACTGATCGGACCTGCATCCATCGAGGGTCGCTGGCGGCTCGCTGATCTTTGTCAGTACGGTAAGCAACTCAGAGATGCGGATGCTGTACTCACATGCCGGGTCCGAGTTGGCCGAACGCTCATACTGCATCGGCCTACCTCCTCTTGCCGGTGGACCATTTGCAAAGCCTCTGCCGGGGCCAGGAGGGCCGCCTCGAGGAGGGAGAGGGGCGCTTCTTGCAGAGTCAGCGGTTGGGGGTCTCGCCATCGGACCACCCCGTCCCATCGGCGGCCTGCCTCCACGCCCAGGGCCTGGGCCTGGGCCAGGGCCGTATTGATCTTGGGGAGGATATTGCTGGTTCGGTGGAGGGCCACGACCATAGCCCTGGTCGTGATGGTGCTGCCCGCCGTAGTTCTGGCCATAACCACCATTGTCGTATTGATCATAGGCATAGTTGTCCTGGTAGCCGTCGTATTGCTGCTGAGGCGCATCGTAGTGTTGGGGAGGGCCTTGCTGATAGGCTTCGAGAGGTGGACCTGGCCGTTGCGCTCCGGGGCCAGGGTAAGGCCGCTGCGCCGGATAACCGCCCTCGTACGCCATTGCTTCCTTCCGCCGCTTGAAAATGACCGGTGTTCAAAGTTTAGGAGGCCTTGTTGGTAGAAAGAAGCAGGAGGCTCGAATGCGATTCGAAATGGACCCTTGCCCCACGTGCTTCCTTTGCGCAGTCGCGGTTTCGATCCGAAGTGCAAGATTATTGTCCTTGACGGGGTCCAACCGGAAAAGAAACAACCAATGAGGTTGTCGTGGTCCAGAAATATATCCAAACCAACGCCTGGCTACGCTGTGGTGCCGGCGTGCCGAGGCCTCGATGTCCAAAGCCCTGCGGTCAGGCAATGCGTTTGGGGTTGGTTCGGTGCGATCGTCGTTTCTCAGAAGGGCAGATCGCGCGGCGTTTGGTCTTTGCTGCTGGTCCACGGAATGCCGCTCCGTACACACTTTGACGCAAGGAAAGTGAAGGGAGAAATGCGTCGAGGAAAAGTCACTGCTGCTCGTTCGGATTTGTGTTGGCCCTATTTGAAACACTGGGATGGCGACGCTCCGTGTGTACCGACTGGGGGCTGAAGGGAGGGAGGGGGGTTTCGAGGTCGGACGGGAAAGCCACCTGTTGCCACAGACGAAGGGCGCTGGCGGCGGGGGTTCGAGGAGTCGATCAGGGGTGGAAATGGGCTTGCTGACGAGTGGCCCAGATTTTGGTCACGCAGAAACCCGAGTGTCTCTGTGCGAGTCGAGTGAACGGAGAGATTGGCTCGTATGGCCTGGTGTGGCCGGTGCAAAGGCCCTTTGCTGATTTGTATGTGGTCTCTGGACAACTGCGGACGGCCAAGTCCACCCTGAACCTAGGGGACCATGTGAGCATAAGGAAATGGGAGGCGAGCAGCAGAGAAGGCCCCTCCCCCCTGCCACCTTCCGTCGAAAGATGTGGGTGCTACTGGTCCCTGGAACGCCCCAGCCGTTAACAGACTAGCAGAGATGCCAGGCGGGCAGGTGCGCCCCAGTCACGGGTGGAGGGGGACAAAGGTCCCTGGAAGGCGCTACTGGTTGCTGGGTTCTAGCCCCGCAATATCGCCTGTCGTCTGTCGCCTTCTGCCTGCCCCCACCCTGAAGCACCCTCATCATTCTGCCTTGTCTGTTCGCGAGACCGAGTCGACTCGGGCAGCGCCAGATGGACGGCACGAGAGCCTCGAGTCCCCAGTGCCCAGCGCTACTGGTCCACTGAACACTCGGCGTTGGCTGGGCTGAGGTCAGATACCTGGCCTCGTCCCGCCCGGCTCGCATCATTGCGACATGCGTCCTTATTTCCGGCTCATGCTGCTATTCATCCTAGATAGGTAGGTAGGTTGGGTAACTTAGGTAGTACGGGCTGGTACCAGCAGACTGAGCGAGGGTCATTGATCCGTCATCATCTAATCCAAGTCCCTACGTGTGGCATTCTTTCATCAAATACCGTGCATGACCACAACACGATATTCTCAAGACGACGACTAGGACATCAGCATGAACACTCTCTCTGCAGAGAGCAAGACAGACTCTGGTTCTATTTTGGTCTTTTGGCTCCTTCATTTGCCAGGCAATGCGCAGGTCTTACCTCGTTGCGCAAACCTCCATGTCGTACCAGGGCCATGTATCAGAAGGCCAGACAACAGCGTGATTGGCCCCGACACATCCCACTACCTAGGGGGGCTCAGGATCGTCCTGGCTTCACGTCGCTCCATTCTTACTAAGGTCTGCGGCACCACCTGTCAGGGGCGCGCTGTAACCTTGGTAGGGGCTAGGATAGCATCCGTCCGTCGATGCGACATTCTCTGACGTCGGCTCGCCATGAGAGCCGGCTGCGGTTGTCATGCGTCTAGGCTGTTAAGGATTTCCATCATATGCTTTCAACATCAACCCACGCAAGCGCCATGCCATCCCATGTCGGCCAAAAAACAAAAAACCTTTCTTGACGCCGAAGACTCTTTCCACCAGCGTCCGGATCCTTGTGACGGGGCTGCCAATGTCCTCGCAACCCGCAGAGGGGCCGATGATTCTCCATTCGGGCTTGGCGGGATACCTCCGAGTTTCCCAGTGGTTATTTTCTCCATTGTACGTCGGCCCAGGATGTTGGCACGGCACACGGGGCCGGATTGCGCCGCTATTTCCCGGGGGGCTCAGTGGCTGCACGATTCGGTCTTGCGATCCTCTGTGGCGGTGAGACCGCCAATACTGAGCAGACAATTCGTCAGGCGACCCCATTCGCGACATGGAGTCAGCATTGGCGGCCTCTCTGACGGGACTGCCAAAGATCGGCACCGGTCGTGGCGCCTTCATCGCCAGCATGATGGCTTGCCATGAGCCGCGAATACGCGACAAGCCCAAGCTGGATACCTATCACTGGATGACGAGGTCTGCAATTCATGCCCACACGTCGCCTTGGTGGAGAGTGCGCCCGGTTCTCGCCTCCAAGCTGCATTGGTTCCTGCAGCGGAAGACCTGTTAGCGCCGAGGCGCCGTGTCGATCCGGTATGATGTACAGCGGCTGCGGCTGGCTCATCGCTACCCGATTGAGCTGCATTCTTCTGGAGTTGGTCAGACTGGGGAAAGATCCTGCACCGGCCACAGCACATGGCAAGCAACACATCAGCGAAATGGTTAGGCAGGGCGACCGAGGGTAAGAGTCGGTGGAGAAACGATTGCCGACCACACGGCACCTGAGCGAAGAATGCTGTATCGTTCAGTTTCTCCAGATCAGTGCCGCAGCTTGTGGCTGGTGACGGCCGTGAGCCGCAGTGGGGGGCTTCACAAGTCTCCAGTGTGGACCAAGGAGGTCGGCAGCATTCCTCTGGCATCGTATGGACTACGCTGCAGAAAGGTACTCTAAGGCTTATTCAGAAGCAGCCGCTTCCGTTCGCGACAGGAGTGTAAGCGTTAAGTGTGCTATTTCCGGGTCCTTGGTGTAGGATATGCCAAGGCGCAAATACCACTGTACCCCAATCCCTAGGCCAGAGAGCTGATGACGTGCAGACTTCATGTCCAGCGTCTCACCGCCTTCCATTTCGAGCACCACTTGACCCGTCATTGACGGCACGCCTTCACGACTTTGGTTTGGCTACGATTTGACACAGTTACCCTGCGCGAGAGAGTGCAAGCAGCCCAGCACACTAAAGCCAAAAATGCCGAAGCCGTTCAATTGGAGATTATGGACAAAGATGGCCGTCGGGTGAGTTTCTGTGTCTCCAGTTCGATCGCTTGCATGACTGACCATCCTTTCGCAGCGGCGGCGTCTGCGTGGTCGGCGGACCAGCTTTCACGATGTGGCTCACGCCCACTGAGGAGGAGCTTTTCAAACGATACAATCCAGATCTGCAGAAACGCAGCTTGGAGAGGAGAGAGCAGACGCAGCAGGAGTTTGATCAGTACGTGGGGAAGCTGAAGGAGCTGTCCAAGTCCAACAAACCACGTAAGTCGACGGAGACCACAGTACCCGACAAGCTTTTCCGGAATCTGATGCCATGTAGTTTGGACGGCATGGGAAGACGAAATCAAAGCGAAGAAGGAGACGGACAGACAAGCGCACCAAACGAAAGCGAACGAGCTTGCGCTGCAACAAGAGGCTATGAGGAGAGAGGCGGGAGTTTCCAAATGAGCAATTCAGGGCTTCAGAAGAAACAAGTGGCGAGTTATGATTTTCTGTACGATGTGTATAACACTATTGGGAACATGCTTCATACCAAGTTCATTCGAGTACGAACCTCTGGGGTGGGATGAATATTGTCGTTAATGGACATATGCGAGACCCTTGTGAGGACCATGACACTGCCGATGCTACTAGTGTCTATATTCGCCATCAAGAGTCATGAACATGAGTCCTGTCGTTGGAGGGACTTTCTATTCCAATCAACCCTTGAATGTGAGTACCTGCGAACCCTCGATGTTGGCAGGCTTAATTACGCGTCGCAGACAAGTGTATTGCTCAACATGATGAGCAATTCAACATTCATGTAGCCTTCTGCACTATAAAATACAAAGAAACCTTCTCGCGAGGACTATTCTAGTAGCAAGGCGGCTGGTCAGTGAATACAAGCCAAGACTCAAGACCACTTTCGGTGTGGGTCCAGAGTCCCGGTGGCCAATGCGGGGTGAATCGGTGAGCTGCCGGAGAGGACGTCGGACATTAGTAATTCCTCAAGCGAAGAATTCTTGGCGGCGCACAAAAACCATCTTCCCCAATAGCCATCATCATCAGGTCAGCCTCGCGACGTAAAACGGATCAGACGAATTGAGGTGAGTGACGCAGGAGGGCCCTTACGCAGCAGTCACGATCTCGTGAAGCCGGAAATGCTTTTTATCCGACTCAAAAATGGCTAATGCGTCCGATGCGTAGCTCATAGCCCTGTACACCGAATTATCCCACCGCAAACCTCCGGTCCCTTTCGATTCAATATGGCCGACATTCAGGAACGCCTCAAGAAGCTCGGCGCTGTTGCGCGGACTGGTACGTCCATTTCTCCATGAAGCTATATTTATTCTAAGAGGGTGCAAACTAACATGTTTCGAACAGGGTACGTCTCTACATAATCTCCGACCGCGCGTTTTCGAGGATCGAGTCGAGCACCGAACGCTAACCGACGTCTTCATACAGTGGCAAGGGCACCCCCCGAAGGACGCAGAAGCGTGTGTTGCCGGCCGCTCCGCCGGTGACGACAAGAAGCTTCAGGCTTCCCTGAAGAAGCTCAACGTCCAGCCCATCCAGGCTATCGAGGAGGTCAACATGTTCAAGTCTGACGGCAACGTCATCCACTTCGCCGCGCCCAAGGGTATGTGCCATTCTTTGGTCGATTGGAAGGATGCAAGGATGGCAATCTAACATGGTGATCACAGTCCACGCCGCCGTCCCCGCCAACACCTTCGCCGTCTACGGCAACGGTGAGGACAAGGAGCTCACCGAGCTTGTCCCTGGCATCCTCAACCAGCTCGGCCCCGACTCCCTCGCCTCCCTCCGCAAGCTCGCCGAGAGCTACCAGAACATGCAGAAGGGCGAGAAGGACGGCGATGAGGACGACATCCCCGACCTCGTCGAGGGAGAGAACTTTGAGAGCAAGGTCGAGTAAGGCCGGCTCTTGTCTGACACCGAGCTTGCGATCGAATTTCTGTTGCGACGGCATGGGGGACTCAATGGGCTTAGGCAATTCAGCTACCACACCGGCGGATGAAGGGAGGGGAAGGTACACCCCTTTTGCAATATGAACCTGGCATTACGACACTGTCGTCGAAGCGAGTCCGAACTACTTGGTCGTGAAATGGCGCTGGATCGGGATGCGCGGCGTATGGCACATCTTGCACCGAGGTTGGCCGGCCCAACTCCTTAGCTGATGTACGAAATTGGGATACCACGTCTTGTAACTAAAGTTGTCTTTGTTATTATGGTTGAATGCTGAGGGACGCAAATGT
>NW_003315037.1:1945507-1946220 GCF_000150825.1 Verticillium alfalfae VaMs.102
AGAGATGCTCGTATGCCTGGTGTGCCGGTGCAAAGGCCCTTTGCTGATTTGTATGTGGTCTCTGGACACTGCGGACGGCCAAGTCCACCCTGAACCTAGGGGACCATGTGAGCATAAGGAAATGGGAGGCGAGCAGCAGAGAAGGCCCCTCCCCCCTGCCACCTTCCGTCGAAAGATGTGGGTGCTACTGGTCCCTGGAACGCCCCAGCCGTTAACAGACTAGCAGAGATGCCAGGCGGGCAGGTGCGCCCCAGTCACGGGTGGAGGGGGACAAAGGTCCCTGGAAGGCGCTACTGGTTGCTGGGTTCTAGCCCCGCAATATCGCCTGTCGTCTGTCGCCTTCTGCCTGCCCCCACCCTGAAGCACCCTCATCATTCTGCCTTGTCTGTTCGCGAGACCGAGTCGACTCGGGCAGCGCCAGATGGACGGCACGAGAGCCTCGAGTCCCCAGTGCCCAGCGCTACTGGTCCACTGAACACTCGGCGTTGGCTGGGCTGAGGTCAGATACCTGGCCTCGTCCCGCCCGGCTCGCATCATTGCGACATGCGTCCTTATTTCCGGCTCATGCTGCTATTCATCCTAGATAGGTAGGTAGGTTGGGTAACTTAGGTAGTACGGGCTGGTACCAGCAGACTGAGCGAGGGTCATTGATCCGTCATCATCTAATCCAAGTCCCTACGTGTGGCATTCTTTCATCAAATACCGTGCATGAC
>NW_003315037.1:1946320-1953640 GCF_000150825.1 Verticillium alfalfae VaMs.102
TTCCTACCGGCTATCTAGGGCAAAGCTATCATCGCCTGTGTTTTCTGTCCATCCGGTCAGGGACTCGCTTCTGACCTGGCCAACGACGGTACGACGGGGAAGTGAGAGCTCTCCAGCCTTGACATCTGCGTATGTTGCTGCCGAGAGGGAGGCTCGCACGTCACGCTCAGTCAAGTGTAGCAACGACGCAGTTTCACGAGCCAGCGTCCACATCTGCCTCCGAGAGGTAGAGCTGGCACCTTTGATGTCAAACGCCCGTCTTCCTTGCAAAACACCCCCGATGAGCCCCTCATCCAGCCCATTGGCGTTCCACGCTGCTGCCAGGTTGCTCGCACCAACCGTCCCCGACTTGGCTTCCACAGCTCTTTTGGAGTTTTCGAACTCGCGTGCTGTGGTCTCGACTTGGAACGGGTGGAATGCATACCCGCCCGCCCATGTCTTGTCCTTCAAAGCAGACATTCGTCCCTCCGACGAAAAGCTACGCTTGCATCCTGTGACGGAATACTGCGACTGGGGCAAGACAACGACATCAATGTATGCGTTCCCTGGATGGATGAAAAGTGCTGTTAAAGATGACAGGATCGAGGTGCACTGCCGTAACGCCATCTTATCGGAACAAGACTTGGATAGAGTGGGCGGTGCATCTGCCCTTGCGGGTTTGCGACGCACAATGCCTAGCTGAGAGAAGAAGCCGCGCCCGGGCAAGGAAGAATCAGCCGATGTGGTTGTCGCATCTTCTCCAGCTGTCACTGGCGCATCCCATGGCGACGCGTCCTCTTGCGCCGCCATGGTAAGCTCCATGCTCGCGTCGCCACAGGGGGCCTCCGAACAGTACATGTAGAGACGAACGCCGTCCGCAATTGCAAAAGGCTGCCCTTCCCAGTCCTGGGCGCCTTGGGGGTTGTACAGCCCCCGTTGGTCATCAGTGCGGTAGCGCAGGATCCCCAGCTCACTGGATTTGTTGAGCAACATTTGATGACACGCCGATAGGAGAAAACGATTGAAGGCTCGCAAGACCAGAATCTCAGCGTGCCAGTCATGCAGTCCAATGCCGTTTGCCTGCGGAATTTTAGAAGCCGGTAGACACTTCATACCTGTACTGCAGAAATCATCATCAGCACATGGAGGAAATGACACTCGTGGGCTTTTCATTGCATGTGAAGGCATTCTGACAACTCCATTGAGGCACTGCTGCTCCGGAGATATTATCGTGTACCCTGTGAGAAATGTCCCGCCAGCGAGTGTCGATCTACGAGATGCTGATGAGATACATTCAATGACGACGGGGTCGAACTCACGCTACGGCCAAACATGTTAGTTTTCCATTCTGAGCGGCGACGATGCCACTCAGAGGCACCCATTCATGAACCCCGTTGTTCCTCACTTGGGGCTTGCGTCTTGCGGGAAGCTGGCAGAACTTCTCGAACACAGCATCTGCGATGAGGTCGGGATTGACGACTGTCATTTGTCCGCCGGGGTTGACCTAACAAAGGTAGAGTGACGAAATGCCCCAGCAGGAGGCCAAGTTGGGCGGGGTGTGACCAGGTGGTGGGCGAGTGAAACCAAGCCACACTGGTTCAAAAAGCCCCACCGAGCCACGACCCAGCTCTATGGTCATGTGACCTGAGCGAACATGGAAGCGATGGCTCGGTGGGGCCAGGGCTATTCGACGCACGACTCACCTGTCGAAAAATTGCACCTGATCGTACTTACCCTCACAGACAAGCAAGTCAAGCGTTCGCATCAAATACCGCCAAAGTACGTGTTACCCGTTACAACGCCCAGCAGTCTTCCACAGTTTTCCTGGTGTGCAAACCAGCTGGCCGAAGCCGCGGACTGCACCCGAAAAACAGCGACCGAAATTGCCCATCGCCACTCCGAATTATCGAGCTGACATTCAATCTTTCAAGATGCGCACGTACGACGACTCCTTCTCGGGCCAGAGAATCTACCCTGGAAAGGTACGACACGCGAGACTCCTTCCTTGCCTGCTTCCCAAACGACCCCAATGCGAGATGGACGAGGGCCTGTTCAAGCCTAGGGCTGCCCAGATGTGGGAGACAAGATATTGCGGAGGGGTCTGATGGGGAAGGGGGATCACGATTGCTTCATACTCTTTGAGAGATCCAGGACTAACCAGGCTGTGAACTTGTAGGGTAAGCTCTACGTCCGCGGTGACTCCAAGACTTTCCGTTTCCAGAACAGCAAGTCCGAGTCGCTGTTCCTCCAGCGCAAGAACCCCCGCCGCATTGCCTGGACCGTCCTCTACCGTCGCCAGCACCGCAAGGGCATCTCTGAGGTACGTTGTCCCGCCCTGCCAGCCAAAGGCAGCAGCACCGCTTGCCGGCCGCAAGCACCACGCCTCCGATCAGCCTACTGACCCCTCCGCCACAGGAAGTTGCCAAGAAGCGCACCCGCCGCACCGTCAAGGCCCAGCGTGCCATCGTCGGTGCCTCCCTCGATGTGATCAAGGAGAAGCGCAGCCAGCGTCCCGAGGCTCGCTCCGCCGCCCGCGCGGCGGCCATCAAGGAGAGCAAGGAGAAGAAGCAGGCCGACGCCGCGGCGAAGAAGGCCGACAAGGCCAAGAACGCCGGCCTCGCCTCCAAGGGCCAGACCAGCCGCATCTCGAGCAAGCAGGGCTCCAAGGGCGCGCAGGCCAAGGTCCAGGCCAACACCCGCTAAATGCTTTTTCGGAGTAGGGTTTTGAGTCGCGGATTGTGGAAGCTGGAATGGTAATTCCGGGCGGAGGAGGGGCTGGGACGGGCGCCGTGGACAGATGAAAAACGGGCAGAGGATTCAATCCCCCAAGCCCACCCCCCGGATGGAACTTGACGAAAGGCAGGAGTCGAGGTTCTTTGTGTCTTACACGGCTGGTTCTCTACACACATCTCGGTAGCACGGAATTGCATGAAAGTCCCACGGGATAAATCAAAGACACCTCACTGACTGACGTGAGTGAATCTGGCCGGACAGTGCAATCCCATGTCCAGAGCTGCGCGTTTGAGCGACGTATGCTCCACGAAAAAGAAATTTGTCAAAGTGTTTCGAGCCTTACTCGCGTCGCTCAGCGAGCAAGAACAATTGCGAATTGACCGCATTGGGACAAGCAGGTGGCAGTTCGAACAGTCAACCATCAATGATCTATGTCTGTCTGTCTGTCTATCTTGTATACCGTTACTTCGTAATCATCATCAAACCTCTCAGAGCTTTGACAAGACGCCCTCGGCGCCCGTCAGCGCAATGCTGCCCTTCTCCGTCTCCAGCTCAGAGTACGTGACCTTGCCGTGGTCAACAACGAGAGCGTAGCGCGCCGTGCGCTCGCCCAGCGTCCAGCCGATGCTCTGGGAGAAGGCAGCGCCGGCGTCCGAGGCGAAGAGGATGAACTCGTCCTTGACGCCGTTGGCCTTGCCCCAGGCGCTCATGACAAATGCGTCGTTGTAGGCGATGAAGACAAACCTGGTCGACGCCCTTGGCCTTGAGGGCGTCGAGGTTGGCGAGGTACGAGGGGACGTGGGCGACGGAGCAGGTCGGGGTGAAGGCGCCGGGGACGGCGACGAGGACTACCTTCTTGTTGGCGAATTCTGCTTCGTGTTAGATGGGAGCGTCTCAGTACGCATTGAGGGGCTGCGTGCGGGGTCGCACAGGAGGGGCTCTCTCACCCTTGCTGGCGTCGTAGTTGACGGGAATACCGCAGGCGGTGAACTCGGACGTCTCAGGCTGGACAGGGACGTAGGAGAAGACAACTCCCTCAGGGAACGAGTCGCCGACCTTGAGAGACATGCTGAAGATTGTGTGGTAGAAAAGCCTGGTGATTATTGTTTTTTTGGGTTGGGTTTGCTGGTAGATGTATGAGGCGAGAGGCGGACAGACTGATGAAGTCTCGTGGAGGATGAGTCGTGGTGTTTTATGGTGAACGAGTGCTCAATCGAGATCCTGCCCCGAGCCCAACGAGTCAATTGAGGCAGGAGTATGCCGAGCTGGCCGCAAGGGTTCTACGAGCTTCCGCGGTAAGTGGAGAGCGACTCTGGCGAGTACGGGGGCCTGTCCCCAGACGCCGCCGGACAGCCAAAATAAGTCGAGCAGCTGCAGGCTAGATCGGCGGTATTTGGAATTAGTTCAGTCAAAGACCAGGACGCAGGGCCCAACAGGCACGTCAGGCCATTCGGCGCTGGATCATCCGGCAGAACCCTTCACGTCTCGACGAATGCCGGGCCCCGCATCGATGGCGATATTACGGTGTGAAATGGTGAGGCGCCCGCCGTACCTCCGATGGCCGGAGGACGGAGGTGACCGAGGAGCCCCTCGCTGCTCCGAGCCGAGGCGGCCACGGTGGGAAGCATGACGCCGACGCAGAGATAGGGATCGTTGTCAGATGGTCATATCGAGATGAACCAGGCTGGAGTTTGAATCCTTTCGGGATTTGACCATTGTTGTTTGTTGTTGCTAACATTCATGTTGAGTCACCCGCGGGATTTGACGCCCTTACTACGACACCGTTGCTGACTGAGAACATGCGGGAGCCCGATGTTGCATCACTCTGTCACAACTCGTTCTCCTCTTTTTTACGCAAGTACAAATGACTGGGACTTTTCGCATTTCATACGTGACATACCACAAAACGACAACGTTCCAGAATGTCTACCGAAACAAAACCGCCATGCCCTCCCTTCACCGCCGAAACGGCGCGAATCAAAGTCAAGGCTGCGCAGGATGCATGGAATACGAAGTCAGACCATCCACCTCTACTTAGTGTTACTCGACACAATCCAAGACATGACTGATACCTTGCCTTAGGGACCCTGAGACAGTCAAGATGGCATACACACCTGACTCAGTCTGGCGGAACAGGGACGTCTTCCTTCGCGGCCGCGACGAGATTGTACAGTTCCTGAGCGAGAAGTGGTCGCGCGAAGATGGCTATAGACTGCGCAAAGAGCTGTTTGCCTTTTCTGACAACAGGGTAGAGGCAGCCTATCATCTCGGCGACTTGCAAACTGGACTAATGCCTGAGGACCGCTAGATTGCCGTACAATTTTGGTACGAATGGCACGATGAGAGCGGCCAGTGGTGGCGTACCTACGGACTCGAGGACTGGACCTTTGCCGACAATGGTCTGATGCGGAAGCGGCAAATGAGCGGCAACGATGTCAGAATTAACGAGGACGCAAGGTGGTTCAAGGAAGGCGTCGACGTCAACTCGGTGTCCATTGGCGAGGAGCACTGGTGAGAGTGAGGAGTCACGTTGCATGTGGTACAATGACGGCTGTCTCAGAGCCGTCAGCGGGTGCTCTGGAGCTGAATGCAGAGATGGGAGCCTTCTCCATGGGGTTTACTTAAGCTCATAATTACTGAAACTTGTTCTGCCGCTACCAAACATGTCATCACGCCATCTTCCCGTCCATGGATTTCGAGCATACGATCAACGAATCCAAAAATGGTACAAAATTGCAGCATGAATTCAATCCCCGAAATACAGTGTTCTGAGTCGTGACAATGAAATTTCTCAGATCAATGCTCGAGCACGCCCGCAAATAGCGAAACCCCGCCCACAACAATGACTTCTTTCTCGCCGTTGTTCGAGGGAACCAGTGACCTACGAATCTGAAGTATGTAGATTCAATACAAATCCTCCGAACACCAGTGACTCGAAATGCGCATCAATTTTCTTGTTTGTCCGAACCTCGTCGACCGTCCTGCAATATAATTTACTTTGTAACAGCGAAAGGCAGCCTCCCATAGAGGGTTCAATTACTCGAATCAGACTTCTATGCATGAAAATTAGGTTCCTCGATGATCTGCGAAAACCTCAGAAGCTCAGAGCTCAGGAGAGAGAGTGCAATAGCTGACTGGCAGGACGGTGAAGACACTTCTGGCCTCTGGAAAAAGCACACCAGCGATTGGTCAATGGGCGATACCGAGATCGATAGAATACATAGCAGAAGAGCTCATGCTGTTGTTTGGCGGCTCGGGAGAATAATTCTGCAAATTCCACGCATAGTGCGAAGGAACAGAGCTTGAAGCTAACCATTTTGATTCATGAAGGAAAGAGCCCCGGGACCACATGGTCCGGAGATCATACACACGTGGATCGACAACCCGGTCAACATAACCTTCCCGATAACAAAGCGAGTCAGAGAACAAACACTGGAACAGGCATGGCCTCAACTACGACCACCCCAACGCGTACAAATTGCAGTTGATAGTACCCGGGTCTGTGTTTGACTGGCTGTCGATGTTACCATTCTCTTGCAAAAATTACTGGATATGGTGCTTATGAATCGATGTTGATGGATAGTGCTGATCCGTCTCATCCATTTTGGCTACCGATAATACTTGGTTCTTCACAATGAAGGCCATACGGACCTACTTGGCAACTATCTCAGCTCATCATCCTCCGGACATTGACCGACCATTTCAGTTCAATCATGCGGATCTTGGACCACTAAACATCATGACACCAGCGATGGCAACGTCGTTACTGGAATTATAGACTGGGAACCTGCCGCTGATCATCACCGATTCTGGCTGGCGACCAAGCCCGTATATGCCGGAGCCTTTTTCTTCGAATGCGGGCAGAAGAACCTCGACTTTGGGGTCAGCTTTTGTGACAGGCACTCGATGCAAGCGGTTACAACGGAGAGGAAGCGATTTCCTGCCACTGGATAACCTCTATCACTTGAAGTAAAGGCCAAGGTGCAAGAGTTCATGAAGACTGGGCTTGACATAGATCTCCATCGTACGTCACATCATGCACAGGATCAACATGGTCAACAGGATGGATGAACTCACAGGACAGGAAGGCCACATGACAGAACCTGTTGGTTGCCACAAATGGGAGAACCGAGTGCGAAAGAATAAAACGAAAGTAATCGTCTCTGAGTCAAGAGAAAGGGTATCGATGATCGATGATTCTACATATCGCTACTTCTCAACATTCGGTGCAGGCCTAGAGGTGGATATTTGAATGTCGTCCATTAATTCAGTGAACTCCTCCAAGGTAACTAGGGTATGTATTATAAGATCACCATGCTTTTTGAAATCCTTACGAGCAACCCCTGTGTTTGCTGACTGACCCGAAAACTCCTCAGTAAGGGACGCTAACATGGCAGGTCCAGCACGTTGCCCCCAGGGGCCAGGCCAGCAAGACTGGCGCTATGATCATTGACTCAGCCTCCACGAGGTTACCACGACTCTTTGCTTGGTATTGTTGGCCGGGATTTCCCCATTTCCCGGAAGAGTAGAACGCAAGCACATCATGACATTGCCCACGTGCCAAACATGGATTCTGAATCATACTTCGTTCCGGCCATTTTTGATCGA
>NW_003315037.1:1954306-1955811 GCF_000150825.1 Verticillium alfalfae VaMs.102
AGTAGCTGCTATTCAGCGCTCGCGTGAGCCGCCTCCCTTGCATGCTGGCAGGATGACAGGACAGGTGGGCGCGAGAAATCTCAGACAAAACAGAGCGATGTGACAGCGGCAGAGTAAGCTAGAAGCAGAGGACCCGGGGAGCGGGGTTATGTGGCCATCCAGTCGCTCGTCATTGTGCAATTTTCTTCCTTTTGTTGGTATGCGCCGGCGACCTTGTCGTCTTATCCTCGAGGCATCGAAATTCTCTTGCGCAATGTAGTCAGTCAATCAGTGCCCATAGCTGACCCAAGACGGAAACGGCCGCGAGATTTCCTTACGAGCTAAGGCATATGACAGAAGCAAGCCTGCCCTCGAGGAATGGCCGGATTGCCCGAATGAGAGAATGGTATTGTGTTGCACCGTTGGTTGCGTAATGCCTGCTGCATGAGAAGAAGAAGAAAAAAAGAAGAGCGGCTGAGCACCCCTGAGCCAACAGCAGCATGCTGGTTTGTGGGGCTCCGAAGGCTGCCATGTACATTGTTTCCAGGATGGAAGACGCAAGGTGCAAGGTCCACTTCAGATGCTGCCACAGATCCAATGGACAGGGGAAGGACAGCAACAGTCGGTGCCAAGGGGAAGATATCGGGGGGGGGGGCAGGTCGAATGCAGGTCAAGGTGTGCTGAAATGCACAGGCGCCAGGGGTCGACACAGATAGGCGGGTATGCTCCAGGTTTTCCCGCTCCCTTGTGCGCAAGGAATGGGACAGTTGGTCCGAAACGAACAACGGAGGGTGATGGGTACGGATGAACATGAAGTGGTAATGTCGCGAACATCGGCCACCCTTTGCGCAATTGACGATGTCGCGATAAAAGATGTGAAGAAGAAGTACGTGGAGACACGTCGCCGGAGAGACCTGCTCGTCGTGCCTACCTTGCCTTCGTAGTGAGCAGGTTACTTCTCAGACGGCAAGTAAGCTACCTGCCTCATGGCAGTGTGTCCCGCGGTAGGTGGGCCTCCAGGCCCTGCCTTCCTCCATTCACGCGAACGAGGCGTGCCAGATCTCAACGGCTCATCAAGCTAGACGCCGATTTCTGCCCTCCCATCCTAGATATGGAGCCCAAGCCATGCAATCTTGCCAGCCACTTTGCGCCAGTCATGGCTTACAGAACCTGAAGCAGCACGTTCCGAGAGGCGTCAACCGTTCCGCCTAAATTCTCTCATCTCATCTGTTTTGCCTACACCTCCGGGGTTGCCTGGCTTGGCGACTCATTCAGGATAAACCATGTCGAGCCTCTCCAGTCATGAAGTTTTTGAGGGGGTATTGAAACCTGGCCACCACAGAGGACGGGACGGGGGAGGGGGGAGGTGGAGCTTGAAGAAGATCAGCGATCTTGTGGGAGCTGAAGATCTCCCCTGTTCCTCGCTTCCGTTCTCCGGGGATAGTGAACCTCGCGGGCAGCTCACACACACGACGCCAGCGAGCAGGCCATCAAGCCCCCCTCTTCGATGGCCAGCACGCAAGACA
>NW_003315037.1:1955943-1957149 GCF_000150825.1 Verticillium alfalfae VaMs.102
TGAGTCTCTGCGTGTCTCTGCTGGGCTGTCTGACTAGCCCTGCTTCGTTGCGGCTTTTGCCTTTGCGCTGGAGAAAAAAGGTCGAGCTTCGAATGGCCGACGCCAATCCTCTTCCAGGATGGACCAGTGCTAGCTTCGAGCTGGCTTTTGCGACGTCATTCAGCTGCATCCAATCCAGTCGCTCGCTGATGCCCTTTTCGTGTCAGTGCGCTCTGTATCTCGTCGGGGGGCCCTGGAAATCTGGCCAAGCCTGGCTAGGAGCACACCCTCCCCGCCCTCGCTGGCTTGCCCCGATTTGCACGACTGTCGCCTGGATTTTCTTTGCTCGGCATGACTACCAGCTCGATGTTGGCTTGGAGCCAGTTGCAGTAGGCTGCTTACTGGCTGTTGGCTCGCCCCTTCTTCGTTCTCGCCAGTGCGGGCCTTGACGGTGTGGCTTAATCTCCCCGTGTCACCCACAACGCACCCTCGGGTCGGCCTGCCTGCTCGTGGTTGCCACCTGCGTTCGGAAACTGGGCGAGACAGCTAGCAGTACTGTACCATGTCCATCGAGGCACGAGGGACAGGGGAACAGGCCGGTGGTCGTCGGTCGAGACCCTCGCTCACAAGGACCCCCGGTCACGCCTGAACAGCCCTCTCCAAGTCAGATTCAAGACGACCACCGCTGTGCTCTGTCTGGGCTTTGGGGGGTATATCTTACGACTTCTCCCTCGTAGCCACCTTCACAGGCCATCTACTCCAGTCCGCTACGCCTGCATCTTGCATCTCGACCTTCTGCTAATCCTTCCTTTTCCTGACGTCCCTCCGACGCCGACCACACTGTTAGCCTTTCACCCCGTTCCCCTCTAGTCCAACCTCGACGCCTCGCGCTCAGGTATTTCATCCCACCTACGCTTGCCGTCTGGCTCGTTCGGACAATCAGCCTGAGTCAAGAACAGCTCAGGGTCCCAACCGTCCTTTTGGCCATTCGACTGGCGACTTCGTCATCTCATTAAACTCTGAAGATACCCATCCCTCCTATTCTATATCACCTCGCCACCCTCCTAAAGAACCATCTTCTGTTGAGGCTCTTCCTACTTCTAAACTACCCTTCGTTTGTTACAGACCTCTAGTATAAAGGATACTTGCCACTTCACCTACGCCTACCGCTGACCGCTCTTTGCCAACATGGGTCTTCTTTCGCTGACCTACCGTCGCCCTCAATAT
>NW_003315037.1:1957861-1959373 GCF_000150825.1 Verticillium alfalfae VaMs.102
CCGAAGGGTGTTTGCCACCGTTGGGTCGAAGGCACCCCCTTAAAATGACTCGGGTGAACCTTAGGACTTTCAAGTTTGGTTCCGGCCCCCAACAAGTCAATTCTGACAATTTACTCAGTCCCCAATTCAGCCCTTTCCGCGAAGGGAGAATTTGACCGTATCTCCGCCCCCTATATTATGGAAAGGTGCCCCGCGACAGCTGAATGTCTCCGCCCGAGAGCGCAATGCCGTCCTGCACGGCCTGGCTTCACCACGCACCCTAGCGCGCTGCGAATCATCTTCAAGTCAATCGACCACTCACTCCGCCACCAGGCTCATCCCAACTTTATCCGTTGGTCCATCTGCAACGGCAAACCCCGCTCGTGTCTTCTTCGCAAAGATTCCTGGGCGTCTTCCTCATCGCAGCTTCTCTGGTTGCAGCAATCATCCTCACCCTCAGCAGTGCGCCACGCGGCTACCGTGCCATCCCCGCCATTGGCTTTGTTCTCGGTGTCTCAACGTTGGTGGCAGCGTGGAAGGGCATGTGCGTGGTGCTTCACGGCATGCACCACCGACACGTCAGGCCCTGGGAACTCTTCATCGACAACGAGGGCGAGTGCGACCTCTCCAAGACGAGCTTTGAGTCGTTTGGCTCAGGCAACAGCTACGAGACGGAGCCCTGGGTTGTCAAGTACGAGAAGCGCAACACTGTGCGCAAGGTGTTTGACCGCGAAGTGTGGATCCAGGAGCCAGCGCTGCGCCAGATCCAGGACACGATCTTTGTGCAAGCCATGTTGTGCGCGCTGCTGGCGGCCGGTGTCTTGACGGCCATCTTTGTTGCTGTTCCCGGGGGGAAACTGATGTAAACAAAGTTTGTTGGAAAAACGTCGCTTCTGTACTGTATTCCTACCCAGATTCTATTTTCTTTTTTTCTTTCTACAGGATACCACTTGAGCTTGGAGGATCGGAGTTTTGCGTGTGAAGGATTGATGGCCAATTTCCTGACTATCTGGTCTATGTCACTGGAAGCTACAATCTGGACCACCTTTCGCTGTCAATGAAACATGTACAATACATATTGTTGCCATGGACGCTCCCGCTCGTGTGACGTGAAGGCAGCCGTCAGTCATGGCCGAGGGGTTCGGGAGGGGCTGCCACCGAAAAGTTCATCGAGTGAGCCGATCAGTCATTTGACGATGTACCGGTCGGAGCGGAACAAGTGCCGACGTTGTCTTCCCTTCGAGCCAGTCAGTCAGTCGTGTGGAGCTGATCCGTCAAGGTGCAGATGCTCACGGATGGTTTCTCCATGATAGTGCAGGCCTGATCTACCTCGGTACGGGCGAAGGGCTGGCGGGCATGGGGGGAGACCACGGCGGCTGGGAGACCACGACAGCAGCAGCTGGGGAACACGGCCACCAGGAAAACAGGGACCTCTCTGGGGCGGCGAGCAAACGTTGACGTTGGGCGAATCGGTACCTGACGTCAAGGTACCTGAGAGCCGCAGCTCAGCCGAGAGAAGTGCCCCGCGTTCCC
>NW_003315037.1:1959473-1961380 GCF_000150825.1 Verticillium alfalfae VaMs.102
CCCCACATTGACAAAGGCTCCGGCCGAAAACCCCTAAAAGAGTCAAGAAAAAAGTGGGAGGTGAGAGCTTGGATTCGACAGAGGTGCCCGGCTCAGCCCCTCCTGCTTTGTTGGGTTCATCGCGATCAGAGGCGAGATGCCCGAAACACCTCAACCCTCTCCATGTTCATGCCCATGCCACATACCGCTGCTGCTCAAGTAGTATCTCCTCCCGTCACCACGAGAATCACAGCCTCGACCGCCAATTGATTGATGCTCGGCACCGACAGCTTGCCATCACGAGCCTTTGCGCCGACCCTCTCCCCACACGCGACTCGGCAAGCAGCAGGCCACCAGCAGCCGCTGTCACACGAGCCATCATCACCATGTCGCCCGTCATTGTCGATGACGGCTCTGCCATAGAGGACGTCGCGTCGGACCAGCACCAGGCCACACAGACATCAACGACAGAAGCACCTCTTACGGGCAGGCCCAGGACGATGACGACAACCGAAGAGATCGACAGCACCATCATCCGTCCGGGTTCGGTGCGCATCAACGTTAAGGGCGCCTTCATCGTCGACCCAGACTCGAGCTCCCCGAAAGACCCTGCCGCCGCCGCCACTGGCAGGATATCGCCCACACATCACGAAACGAGCGACATTCGTCTGCCGAACCACACGGCTGTCGTGAGCCATATTGCTGTCGACGTATGAAAGAATAACCCCCCCCCCTCCCCCTTCCCTTCCTCCCACTGCCCCTCGGCTGGGACAGCCTCGGCTCCGAACCCAGTCCTTGCGCCGCTCGCTGCCGTGCGCTTGGCCCCCGTCCCACTGCCCAGTCACGAGAACACACACACACAAAATGGCGGGAACAAAGAGCTGACCGCACGGTGTTGTCCAGATCGGCGGCTCCCTCATCAAGCTCGTCTACTTCTCTCGTGAGGCCCACTCGAAAGAGCCCGGCGGCCGCCTCAACTTCCTCAACTTTGAAACCGACCGCATAGACGACTGCATAGAATTCATGCGCCACCTCAAGGACAAGCAGCAGACGCTCAATGGATCACAACCTGGCGCCCTCAGCGTCATGGCCACGGGCGGTGGCGCCTTCAAGTTCTACGACAAGATCAGGCATGTCCTGGGCGTCGACGTCTTGCGCGAGGACGAGATGGAGTGCCTCATCATTGGCCTCGACTTCTTCATCACCGAAATTCCCCGCGAAGTCTTCACCTACAGCGAGACGGACCCCATGCACTTTGCCTCGCCCTCCGACGACATCTATCCCTACCTGCTCGTCAACATTGGCTCCGGCGTCTCCATGCTCAAGGTCTCGGGCCCCCGTCAGTACCAGCGCGTCGGCGGCACCTCCCTCGGCGGCGGGACTCTCTGGGGTCTCCTCTCCCTGCTGACCGGCGCCCGCTCCTTCGACGACATGCTCGATGCTGCCGAGCGCGGCGACAACTCCAAGGTTGACATGCTCGTCGGCGACATCTACGGCACCGACTACGGCAAGATCGGCCTCAAGAGCACGACCATCGCCTCCTCCTTTGGCAAGGTCTTCCGCATGAAGCGCGAGGCCGAACACGAGGCCGAGGACCACGGCGGCCTGCACAACGGCGACTCGTCGGCCGCCGCCAGCGACGCCGCCCGCCACCCGCTCGACGCCGAGCACGACGCCGCCCACGCGGCGCCGTTCTCGGGCGGCGACATCTCGCGCTCGCTCCTGTACGCCATCTCCAACAACATCGGCCAGATCGCCTACCTGCAGTCCCAGATCCACAACCTGTCGCACATATACTTTGGCGGCTCCTTCATCCGCGGCCACCGCCAGACCATCAACACGCTCTCCTACGCCATCAAGTTCTGGTCCCAGGGCGCCAAGCAGGCCTACTTTCTCCGCCACGAGGGCTACCTCGGCGCCGTCGGCGC
>NW_003315037.1:1962253-1986595 GCF_000150825.1 Verticillium alfalfae VaMs.102
GTAGTCCGTCATCATCTCGCGCCGCATTACGAGCGTACATAAAAGAAAAGGAGAAACTGGCCCGACAGAGCCGCGTTAAGCATGATGATCCATCCATCCACATACCGAAGCAGAGCCGATATAAAAGTTTTTGAAAAAAGAGCAAATAACTGACTTTGAAAACCCCAATCGCTCCTCGCTGTACACACTAATTCAAGAAGATGATGAAAAAAAAAAAGCCCGGCATCCTGTAGTTCTGCTCGGGAGCTAACAATGCTCAACCGGGTCCCTGCAAGAGAGAGAGAGAGAGAGAGAGAGAGACGGCAGCGATGTACTGTAACATGTCGAAGAACCATCCAGAAAGACGAAGCCGGCCACCCGCCCCTTGCGTTATAAATGAACTTTGGACATAGGAGATGCGCATCTTGTTTGTGGTGCGTTTCGTGGATTTGCTTTTTTGGTCAGACAGCCTTTCCCATAGTCCCGTGCTTTTCCAATCAATCGGTTGGAGTGCAAAATGTGCGTGCGCCGGGGTCATAATCATATATAGAAAGGAACAACATGAGAGAACCAGAAGGAAAGACGACGCGGACAGACTGCGCCGCTGTCGACGGTTCGTTCGTTTCGTGTGTTTTCGTTTTGAGGGGGGCGGGGCGGGGAGGGTATAAAAATGCCAGATGAACAGCAAAAGGTGAAAATGTGCCACACCCCTAAGCGATTGATAGTACAGGAGAGACATGGGGAAAGGAAAAAGGGACGAGACGATAAGATGCAGTTAGCCAAACGACGACTTCTGAGCAGGCTCAGATGGAACCCTTTCGGTCGCCCGTGCCGCGGTAGGACTGAGGGTACGGGGCGGCGCGGTAGCGTTCCCTCTCCCGGGGAGGCTGGGCGACGCGGCGGCCGGGTAGGGAGGACCGGCGGTCGAACGAGGCCACGGGCATGGGCATGGGAGACAGGACGACGGGGTGGCGGCTGCGAGGCGAAGGGCGAAGAGTGGAAGGGGTGGGCGTCGTCGTCGACACGATGCCCGGGGCTGAGGCGGTCGTGGCCATGGCGACCGACCCGGGGAGCAGGTAGTGGCCGCGGGGGTTGGGGTCGGCAGCCGGACCCAGGTACGGTGAGGAGTGCGCCGAGATGGACTGGACGGCAGGGTAAGCCGCAGACATGGCAGGGTCCACGATCGTGGGCACGGAGGCGCCAGCCCAGTTGGGCTGGGGGAAGTCGATGGGAGATGGACCTCCCGACGACGCCGGCATCATGTCTTGGCCCGGCATCATGACCACGGGCTGAGGTTCCGAAGGCGCCGGAGCCACGGTGGGGTTCATCATCCTGGGGGGCGACGGCAACCACATCTTCGGCGAACTGGCGCAGCAGTCTTTGATGCTCACGGTTGATTGGCCATGCCATTCGCAGGGTGGGCGGTCTGCGGCGCTACAGTTCTTGGGCGCTGCGCCGCCGACGAGGACGTTGCAGACGGTTGTGTCTGGGTGCTGGTGGCTGGTTCGGAGACCTTGGCAGGCTCTACCATGTCAGGGAAGACCTCGCCGAGGTACTCGATGTAACCAGCCAAGCTCTGCACCTGCTGGTTCAGTGCCCTTCGGTCTTGTTGGGGCAGTCCGTTGCCGGCAAGGGCCGTCTGGCGAATGCTCTGCACGGAGGCGATGATCTTCTCGACCTCACCGCGGAGTCTCTGCTCCGTGAGGTTGAAAGAAGGCATCGAACCAGGCCGAAGCGTACCGAGAACCCGCAGCGTCTCCGCCGTGGCAGTTCGGATCACCTCGAGGGACTCTGAGACAGAAGGAGATGCAGACTGCTCAGGAGACAGGACCTCGTCCTGCTGCTCGCGCTGACGCACGTCGAGGACATCAATGTGAGGCTGTGTTTGCCGCGTGAAAAAGTCGACGATGAGCTCCGGTCGGAAGGCTGGAGCGGAGGACTGCTGGCTCGGAGATCGACGGAAGTTGACAGGCGCTGCTTGAGGGACGGGCGTCCTACCGTTGCCGGGTCGGGAAGATTGTTGCTGAGCCCAGACGGTGACATGGGGAGGCTGGGGAGGAGCTGTCAAGCCGACGGTCTGGCGCTCCTGTGTTCGGTGGAAGGCAGGCGTGTTGCTCGCCATGCTGTACGCGCCGAAGGTCTCGGCACGTCTGTCATCGAAGCGCTGGATGGTAACAGGCTCGTAGTGGCTAGTGGTCATGTAGTGGCCGTTTTCTGACAGTGTAGGAAGAGGCATCGGCGTCATGTGTGCTCGTGGGACAGTCTCTTGGTTGACGGGAGGAGGCATTGTCGCCTGATCCGAAGACTGCACGCCTTGGTAAACCTCCGCTGACTGGTACGATGGCACTCCTGTGGTGGCTTGTGAGACCACGAAGCATCATCGGTGGCTGCTTCGTAACGCTGCTGCGGGTGGTTTATGCCCGTGTGCTCAGGGTCGTCGGAGCTGGGAAGATACATGTAGTTAACTTGAAAGTCGGTTGCCGCACTCTGACAGACGACGGGGATGGATTTGTCACTGGCGGTGGTATACCCCTATTTGGCCTACGCTGGGACCGAGGTACGAACTCGCCATGAAGCCGGCACTGGGTCGATCACCCATTGTGGTTGTTGTCACGGACACGGCCTGAGCGGCGTGCTTGATGACGCTCTGCTGCTCTGCAAAGGTTGGGAGGGGGATGGCATCATAACGTGTCGGGGAGCCGGGCTCAGATGAGACAAGGTAGGGGTTGGGCTGGGACGAATTAGTATGCGCGCCCGCAGAAGTTGACTCTGAGATGAGGGCTACTCACGCCGCGGGAGTACTCGTCGCCGGGGAAGCACATCGGGTCCTGACCATCCTTGTTGTGAGATGGACAGCCAACATCGACGGCAGAATCACGCCTCGGGCCTCCAATCTGGTCAATACTCGATGCAGGCGTGGTCGGGCTACTAATGCACGAGTTGGTAGTCCCCATGGAGAGACCACCCTCGGAGAGACCATCTGAATCTTGGCATGGCCAAGCCGAGAGCAGGTCGTTCATGTCTCGGGCAGGCCAGTCAGAAAGCAAACTGTTCCACTGATATGTGAAAAAGGCTTGTCGCTCGGGCTCCTCCAGGCGCTGAGCCCACGTCGAAATGTCGTCTTCGGTAACGATGGTGTGTGTGACTTGGTGGCCTGAGCCGAGCAGGACCTTGATGGCTCGGTTGGCGAGAGAAGGCATCGGGTCGCCGGGTTGGTGGTGGGTGATGCGACGTCCATATATCGTGAACAGCGTCACGCCGGCTGGGCGGCTTTCGCTGTGTGTCGGCACCCAGCAGACGGCCGAGACAGGAACGACAATGGCCTGGTTGGTCTGGTGGTTCAAGACGTGCACCTCGTTGTTGCAGCTGTCGTTGCGGCCGTCATCGAAGATGGTGACCTGATCGCCACGGCGGAAGACGATGCCGTCAGGGGACTGGCCTTCATGGGCCAGGATCCCGTGAAGAGTATTCATGACGGTAAAAGAAAGGGAATATGGTCCAGGCGAAACAAGGCTTCCCGCGCGTTGGTTCGCTCAGAGAATGAGAGTCGAGGAGTGTTATCACTTGGACAGATGGGAAGCAAGGGAAGGGGGAGACGAGGAAGGGGTTCATATAAGCAAGGTGAATAGATCAGAGACGGGGATAGGATGAGAAGGATCAGTAATGCTGGATGAACACGGAGGTGCAATGAAACTCCAGCTCGCCAATGAAGTTGAGCGGCCCGTCTTGTGGTAGTCGTGGGCAAGAAGCAAATCACTCTCACTTTATGGACGAGACGAAGCGTTCTCATCATGGGCGGCCCCGCCAGGTTGGACCAGGATATTCGACCCTGGACTGGAACTGTTGGAAGTGATGGTTGCGCCTTGACCTCCACCCATCCTCGCCTGGCCAGGGCTGGAACCGAGAGCCAGCAGCTAGAAGAGGGGGAAAAGACGAGGTGGTAGACGAGAGGTACCCATCATGACCATGTCCCTGTATGCCCAGACAGCGCTACTGATCAAGGGCCAGCGGACAGACTCCCGTTCCCCTAGCCACATTAGCTTGGCGATCGTCCAGGGCGATGCAGGACAAGAGTGGCGCTGCTGTCGACAGTGGGCTGTCGTGTTTGGGACCCTGTGTTTTCGACCCCGGTCGTGCGTCATGCGTTCAGCCCGAGTGTATCTTTCGGACAGGTCAACTTGCAGACGCAGTACGCTTTCACCCTTCTCGTCCCTCCCCATGACGAGGCCGCCAGGTGACTGGCTCATTGTGCCTGTAGGCCATGTCTCGGCTTGGGAAACCCTGATACTGTGTCAGGGCCTGTGAGGCTGGAAACTGGCTTGGAGGCATGCGCAGCTTGGAAACCAAAGGCACCGGTGACGGCAGCCACATTAAGGCACCCGTCGAGGGGGGCGCTCTCCCGTCTTGCCCATGTAACGGGTGGCAGTAGGCTCCCCCGGGGAAGCATGCCCGTCCGTTTCGTACTGGGCCGGTGGCATCCAGTCGGAGAAAAAAGCAACGGGCATACTGTACATGTACACACACATCATCACAGGGGTACGCCCAAGGCGGAAAGGTGACGCCGTTGGCTGGCGCAGAGGCCCAGTCGCTGTGAAAAAAAAAAATGCCGTCAAGCTGTGGCAGATATCGGCTAGAGCAAACAGCCACTGGTGGGGGAAGGGGAAGGGGTGCAGAGAAAGAGAGAGGACCAAGCAGCAGTGATGTTTCTGCGTGCCGGTTCGGCCATCGAGCCAAGCGGCCCCTGCAACGGAGATAAGCACGATCCTCCATCTGGACCAGGAAAAGACCAGGGCCCCGGAGGAGACAGGGTAAGGGGGGTGGTGGCCCAGGAGGCCTGCAGCAGAGAGAGACATACACACCAGCGCATGGCTAGCGTCCGAAAACCATCGGATGGACAAGGTCCATCGATCGCTGGAGAACTGGTTGCTCTTGGATATGTACGTATTTTTATGTTCCTGTGCCTGTCCCGATTCAACGGGTCTGTAGAGATCCGGTTGGCGGCTCGACCGATGTGTTGGTTTCCTGGATTCTGATCCCTGGCTTTGATCTGACGGCACACGCACATAGTCCTGTTTTTGGAGCCAGTGGGCCAGGCTCACCTCTGGGCGCATGAACGTTGGGTGAGGCTGAACACTGCGAGCCTGGGGGCCGATGGTGGCTTCAATACATGGGTTGTTTTTCTTGGTTTGTTATACAGAGATGTCATCCTCGCCAGTCCACTCGTCTCCTGGGCTGTGTTTATTCCGCAGCAATATGTGTTGGTTTTTATGCACGTACAGAGCCCACCACTTCTCCTATTTGTGTGTGTGTGTGTGTGTGTGTGAGGGGGGGGGGGGTATTGATCGTTCCGTTTCTGGTCGCTGCCGGCGTCGCCACCGTTCTCAGTCCTTCTTTTCTGATGAGCTCGGCTTGCCCTGGCTGCTGTTCTCTTCTGCCGCTGGGGTCTGGCCGAGCTTCGTCAGCACACGAGTTGCCCATTCCTCAAACTCGCGCTCAGCAGCCTCGTCCGTCTTGCCTGCCTCGCCTCTGATGGTCCGCCGCGCCTTTTCTCGCAAGTCATCGACAGAGGATACGTCAAAGGCCCAGGCAATGCCGCCCGTGGCCATGACGCCAAAGCTAAAGACGTTGAGTGTCGCGAGGTTGAGGGCTTCCAGCGCAATCAGGGAGCCCTCGGGGTTTTCCTGCTTCCCAGCGGCGGCGTGGCTGGGTTGGTAGAATTTGGGGAAGGCAGCGAGCTTCTTGCGGGTGACGGCACGTTTCGTGATGAGGGTCGAGCAGACGAGGAAGCTTGCGCCCGCAAAGAACAACCCGAGCTGTTTCAGTCCCCTTGGAGAGAAGGGTCCATTGTCGATGTGGGCCGGTGAGGGGCGCGCCACGGAGGGCGTGGTGGAGGGGGAGAGGGAGGAGGAGGGCGTGGACGGTGGTCCCGAATCGTTGGCCATGGCTACTGGGGGGCCTGCAGCGAGCATCGGATGCCTGTGGCAGCCGAGATCGAGTCAGCAGTGGACTCACCACCTGAGATAAAAGAAAAACAGGAGGGGCCAAAGGGGAAGGATGTCAGATCGGGGAGAGAGAGAGGGGGGGGGAGAGGCGGGAAAGGGTACGAACCGAGTTGAGGAGCGCAGAGCTCACAGGATGGGAGGAGGTGGGACTCGACGCTGGTCAGTCGCGAACGCGGAAGAGTCGATGGAGAATGGGAGAGAGAGAGAGATGGAGTGTGGTTGTGAGACGCGCTGCCTCTAAATGCATAGGCTCGACAGTAGTCCGGCTTTCAGCGATATGCATTGGCTTATCCGGTGTGCGGGCTGGGCCGTGGCTGTTTCCTCAATAGCGCAATGTGGAGAGAGAGAGGGGGGATCCAGTGCACCACCCTTACTCGCTCTGACAACCTCGTCCATCCCAGTTATCCCAGCTTGACACGGTTCATCGCGGGGACCCGACTCCTCCATCGTTGGTCGGATCGTGTTTAGCCCACCGTGGCTGCGCTAACACCCCTGTTGAACGGACACCTCGAGTCTTCCCACCCCAATCGTGTCGGAGCATTTGCAACAAGAAGCCCGTCCGTTGACGCAAGGACTGGGTAACCCTGCCGCTACCTTGTTGCGTCAAGCGGCTCACTGTCACGAGGCCCTCCCTTTCTCCTCCATCAGTTCAAAGAAACGCGATGAACGCTGGGCTGGGCTGGACTGGCCTATCCCCAATTCAGGGCCTTTTTGATCGATAAAGCCAAACAGAGCGAAACGGCGCGTCTCGAGCAGGAGCATCTTCTCCGGCAAGGCAGCGCTCATGGGCGTGTCGAGAATGGTTTTGCATGCTGCGAGAGTTCGTCCAGAGCTGACCTACGACTTGTCTCCTGACTCGTCTCGCCTGAACTCGCACAACTCTAGTGCCAGACCTCCGAGGTTTGCAGATGCACCCTGTCCCTCCGTCCATTCATCTCATGGAGATTGTGACGAGATGCATATCCAGTCCAGCTGAGAGATTTTCAAGCAAGAACGAGAAAGAAAGAAAAAGCTGCAAGAGGAGACAGGAAGCCAAGACGCTGTGCCACAACCAACACCCCGCCTCGCGTCCCCCGTGTTCTGAACCAAGTATCCGCAGCACACGAAGGATCCTTCATGCAAGCCGTGTCGGCTGACGAGATGGCTCGGCCTCCCTCCTGGACTGCTGTCCGGGTAACTGGTAAGAACGCGACTGCACCATCGGCGTCATCGCTATCGGTTATCTGGTTCGGCTGAAGTTAAAGCCTGGCTGGCACACAGGCCATCCATCCTACCACATCGAAACCGTCCCAACTCTTTGAGGCGATGCACAGCCGCGAATCTCGCAGCGCGATCGTCGACATGGATCTTGCGAGAGGCACACATCGAACGCAATGGCCACTCGTATGCACGTACATGCAATAAACTGGAAACTTCAGACCTGCCAAGAGGGAGGACGGGACAATACGGCCAGGGCCGTTCGGCTACATTTCTCGATGCAGAGCAAAAAAGCGAACGGCACGATCATGACTCGACATCACAGTCTGGCTCGCCGCGACGAAGCACGTCAAGATGTGATAGCGTTTCCATCTCCTTCTTGTTTCTGCCTTTGCGCACGAGCGGAGCTGGAGTGTGTGCATGTGTGATGACAACGACACCAAGTCTGTCTAAAGTTGGTATATCACTTTTCACTTTATTGTGACCTGGTGACGGACTGAACTTCGCTTCAGGTGATTGGATGGACTGGGGTTCTGACTTTGCATGGCCCTGCACAGAATTATTGGACCGTCGGCGATAATGCCATGAGTTGATTTCTGACAACACTTGTTTGTGCCGTCCAGGACGGAACACCAAGTAGCCGGGACAATTGTCATTCCTTTGTCCTCGAGCAGACTTTTCTCCGTTCTTTTTGGCCGCTTGTTCACTCAGCTCGACGACCCTGGGCATTGGGACCGATCGACACAACGTTGTACTGCAGGAGAGAGCATGCATGTCGCCAGACACGTGCTGTGCACGGTGCTGTTGCCTCGCTTGTGGTGGTCGATTATGAACAGCATCAAGAACGTCAGCAACCGGCCACAGAACATGCTCGACAATGACTGACAAGCACGTCCATCGTGGCTTCTGTCACCGAGACCGTGGAAATCCAGAGAGGACGACCTCGGCCGGCCATAAGACGGGCTTTGACACCTAGGCGGCCGCTATTTTAGCCTCAACAGCGTGACGGTCAAAAGGTTGTTTCGAGGTAAGGGAGAGTAGACTGCCTTATGCCTTGCCATGACGAGGCCATGGTTGTGCATTCCAGCGTGCTATGAACAGGGGGCAAGACAGCGGGAACAGCGGCGGCTGATGAACTTTCGCGGGGACCCACGAGCTACCGTTGATCAGGCATGGTCATGTCCCAGTTAGCCTCGTACTTACCTTGCTGTACCTTACCTGAGGTGCAGTACAGTGTGGTCGTCCACCCCTGTGCGCGGGACGGGTCGGCTTGGCACAATCCTGGACACCCTTGGTGATCCTCTGTGTGGTGTCCCCCCCTCTCTCCACTGGCCCACCTAACTTTAGGTACATGGTAGGTAGCTGGGTACGGCCGCTGAGATTCAGTCAGTCCTCACACGTCAATATTCACCCAGCATTCAGCCGGTCGCTCGGTTGCAACTCGGGCGTTATCTTCACGAGCTGTCAGAATCGTCGGGGAATCGGACTCGAGACTATCCTCGACGCTAGTGAGTTGCGCAAGCGACTACAGCTCCTCCGCCTGGCTCCACGTCAATCACAAAGCCATCAGCTCTGGGCACATTTGAATAACCCGAAACAACTCGAGCACACTTATCATCACCATGGGGCTCACTCGAGCTTTCGTCCCAGCAGAGGCCACGTCATAAAACCGTTGAGCACGCCAACGGCAAGGCTAGCGACTAGTTCGGGCGCGGTGCATCTGTCGCATAAACCCCCTTTCCTGCAGGTTCTGCGAGGTCTTTTTCCCACAAAGTGCACACACGGATGACTTCCGCGGCCCGCCTACTGTGGGCTCAGTAGGCACCTCGACGTCTTCGGACAACTGCACCTGCACAGTGTCCCGGTAACTGACAGGGCCTTACCCCTTCCATCCTAGCACCCCAGACCTGGAGGGAGGCCAGGAACCCAGGAAGGGGAAAGGCCAGCCGTTTTTTTTCGCTTCCCGCATCTTTGGTCTTGCTCGTACTCTCTCACACGGATCGGGAGATTGACCTTCGTACATCGCCATCAGCTGCGCCGACCGAGCCAGCCGCGGACACACACCCTGACGCTCATTCCCCGTCCCAGACACGCCCTCCGACCTCCTGGCCTGTGTCGTGAGCGAGACCATGCCCAAGGCGAAGACGCCAGCCAGCCCCGGCGTGCCAGGCAAAGTGAAGAAGAAGGGCCAGGGTCAAGCCATTCAGACAGCCGCGTCCATGTCCACATCAACGTCCTCGCCCGCATCCACGGCGGCCACGGCGAGCTCCAAAGCCCCACCGCCTGCCTGGCCTCCGTTCAAGCCAGCCTTGCCTGTGACGGACCTGCTCCCTGAGCCTCTCGAGCAGTGCCCCGACAAGGTCGTGCTGCTGCCCAATTTCTGGCCCAAGTCCCTCTGCAACACCTTTGTTGCCTTTCTACGGGGCCTGGCGCTCGAGACAACGCCCGGTGGCCGGCCCAAGCGAAACATGGCCGCTCGCGTCAACGACCGCTTCCAGGTTGACGATCCTGCCTTTGCCCGTCGTCTCTGGCTTGGTACCGGCCTTCGTGACGCCCTGCAGCGGGAAGATGTCAGAGCCCTCTGGTCAGTCGAACCCGTTTTCTCCTCCCCGTTCCTTTTTTCCAGAAGTCATCAGCATCCTCAAATATGTGGTATCACACACCTCGATGCCGTCATGCTCGCGTTCCTCCACTTCCCCCACGCTGCCGCTGCCGCAGCTGCACGGGGTGCCACCAGTCAGCCTTGGACTGGCCGCGCCCTCCAAAGGACATGGGTTTCGCCATCGACGGTATCCAACACATGCTCGGCATCGGCATCGCTCCCAACCCGAGACTCCATCGGGCCTGTTGACGAGAAAATCCTTGCTGATCAGTTGCATATTGTGCCACAGGGGTGGTGACGTTGTTGGGCTCAACTCCAACATTCGCGTCTATCGCTACACGAAAGGACAGTATTTTGACGCTCATTGTAAGTATAGTACCTCGCTCGTGTCTCACTTGACTCCCCATGGTGCTGTCATTTATGCACGCCATGTCCCGTTTAAGACGATCCCGAGCGGCACGCCGCCCGTCCGCCACGAGAAGAACACGATGACGACGACCCATGCCACGAGGGGCATGATGGGCACGATGGCTGTTATCGGGGGTCGCGTCAGGCTCAGGGTCGGAGCCGGGCTTGCCCTCCGCAAGTACGGGCAAGCGCCGCAGTGACGGTTCAGCACAGCTGAAGGGCCGGTCCGGCTGTGATCGAGCCGGGTCAATGGTGCTTGAGGTCTCCGCTTGTCGCGACCGTCGCCTGACTAGGCGGGCTCAAGCGGCCAAAAACCCAGAAGCGAGCTCCCCGACCATCTGAGATCTGATTGTTCGACCGACTAGTCCGCTGGCTCCCCACCACGAAGTCGGCCGAGTCACCGATCTCAAACCCCTGTCATGTTGATTGTCCAGCGAAACTCTCCCCCAACAATCTCCGATGCAACCAGAGGAGCGGTAGGGAGCTCAATCCGAGAGGGCCGATCCCTCGCCATCATTGGTTCTGCGTACCCAAGCCTTCATTCCAGCGATCGAACGCCAGACACCCAGTACCGAGAGGCCTTCACACCAAGACACTCAGAGCCTCCACCCACCCACACACACACACACAATCCACATATCGTCAACCCACTCATTGCACGCAGCCTCATACCTTTCAGCTTCTCAAGGATGTCGCTCTCATTGTGATGAACGATGACAAGGCTCGCTCCGCCGTGATTTCTAGCCCATCAGCTAACAAACTTTGTCCCTGTCAGATGATGATTCGAATAATGTTGTGGTCCCCGCCGAAGACCCTTCGCTACCCCCCATTCCCTGCATCACCACCTGGACTCTGCTACTCTACCTGACGACCAGCTCCGACTCTGAGTCGGCGGGCTGCATCGGCGGCGAGACTGTCTTCTTCCCACACGATCGACGGGTACCGTCTGAGGAAATATCGGTACCGCCCTTGTCCGGGCTGCTGCTGCTGCACAAGCACGGCAAAGACTGCATGCTGGTGCGTCGTTTGCTTCTTCCCCCCCCCCTCTCCCTCATTGCATTTACATGCCTCCTATTCTCACTTGTTTGCTCGCGCGGCGCCGTCAAGTACAAGGTCTGGACCGGCGCCTGCGGCAGGTCGTCCCGTCCCGCGCCTAGACTCCTCCAGCCAGCACACCAGGTACCACGCCTCGGTCGACTATCGTGCCCTCACGCGGTGTTACGACCTAAAGAAGAACCTTTGGCGCGGTCGAGAACACGCATTTCTAGCAGTGTCTCGTGTGTGCCGTGTTTCGCAAGCGCACCACTCTCCTCATAAGAAGCGTGCGGTGGGTGTGGCTGTGGGTGCGGGCATGCGAGTGCGGGCATGCGAGTGGCTGTCTCGTGAAGTTCGTGCAGGTCATAATTACGCTGGTCTCGTGAAGCCACGCTGGCTAGCCGCCCTAGTCAACTCATTTTGACACTTTTGGTTATCCTCCTTTCCCGGTTTGCCCTTCCCTCCTACCTTTCTGGCTTCTGGAAAAAGAAACGACAGATTCCTCTGAATCGATCCCATATGACTCCTCGACAACCATGCCTACCCCACCCCCGGCCCCCGTTGTCTCTCGGCTCGCCGCCACCTCTTGTGTTTTCTTTCTTTCTTCCGTTTTGGCCTGCCTCTCACACACAAGCTGCCCTACCCCTCACTGCTCCTCACACTCTGAATGGTTTGCAGAACGAGAAGACGAGAAGGGGGCGAGACAGAAAAGAAACAATCGGCGGGCCCCAAGACAGACCAGGAGCGAAGCTGCCCTGCTGCAGAGCACCGGATGCTGGCTCCGGCTCCCCCACCCCTCCGTCTCTTCTTCGTTCCCTTTGCTGCCAAGTCTTTGCTTCATCTAACCTTTCTCCTCGCCTCTCGGCTCCCGCCACGCCCCCTCCCCCCCCCGGCCCTAAACTCTTGAGACTGACGAACGCGGGTACCTTGCGTACTACAGCACGAAGGGCGCCAGGTTACTGCAGGCGAGAAGTGGATTTTGCGGACCGACATTTGCGTTCGGAGGTGATGAAGACTTTGCAGAGTACTGCGATGCACAGGCAAAGGAAGGAAAAGGGGGGGAGAAAACAGAAAACACGACGAATGAGAGAAAAGACCACGAGAGCGTGGACTGCTGCATGCAGGCTACGGCCGACCGTTTGTTTCCTCCCCCCTTCGCTTTTGCACTATTTGTTTGATCTGCCTGAGACCTGCGAGGGCCGGCGTGGGAGCGCACCGCGAGGCTCCGGGGAGGGATGCTGTAGAGGATGCTCCACGACCGAGATGTAATCATTTGTTGTTTATTGCTAAGCTACCACCGGGCTTCGTGTTACACGTGCATTGCTTCCCCGTTGCTCAGCTGCCGCCCATGAGCCTGTCAAACCGCTCAAAGAGGTTGCCCCCTTCCTCATCGTCGTCGTCGCTAGCGCTGCTGTAGTCGAGCTGCTCGACAGCCTCGACCGTCTCGACAGTCCGCGGCATCGCCGGATATGTCTCGTCAGGGGGCTTCTGGGTTTGTGCGGCCTCCGCGACTTGCCCTGCTGCTGCATCTTGCCTCACCGGCCTCAGGATAGGGGTTGCGTGGCGACGCGGCGGCGTCCGGCCGACGGGCTCGTGCGGGCGTGTCTCCTGGGCCGAGGAGGGCTGCGCGTTCCAGCGCATCTTCTGCATGTTGAAGATGGCAGCGAAGGGGTCTAGCTTGTCGCCGCTCTCCTGGAGCTCAGCCTGCTGTTCGTCCGTCTTCTTCATCTTCTGCTCCTTCACTGCTGGCGTGTCGGATGGCTTGTCCACCTTTCGATCGTGCGCGGTGCCCTCCTTTCTGTAGTGTTCGGTGCTGCCGTGGCCTTGAGATGGTTCGTCGGTGACTGCCACCCCTGCGTCGTCCTGTGCGGAGACTTTGTTTGTAGCTGCAGTGGCCTGTGTCTCTTCAAGAGACGGCGGCGCGTAGACCGTCCCATCGTCATGGGCGCCTTCGTCCTCGTCCTCGGAATCACGGTCGAACTGTGGGAGGAGCTGGCCGCGATGGGACAAGACGTCTGTCCGGAAACATGAAAAAATCCATTTTTCTGTGAGATGATGCTCTTCGGCACCTGGAATCTCCCCCGATCGCTTCCACGTCCTCATAGTCAGGCACGGGTAGGTGGCCGCTCGGCTTGGTCTGCGACACCTCCCTCCTGCCGGTTGAACGTGCCCAGCGCGGTGGATGTAGGTCGAACGCCGGTATCCGTGAACAACGTCGGCGCCTCGTCTTTGCGTCGTCCGTCGCGATGCGGGCCGGAGGACCCAGTGGTAGATCCAACGGAAACGTAATGAGGAGGGCATGCCCCCTTCATGTTCCCTTCTTCCCGGCTGGGCAGAGCCTCCGGGTCGCCAGCAACACGCGCCCTTCGCGGCGGCGGTGCAGCGCGATGCTGACCTCCTCGGGCCGTGACCTGATACATGGCCGCGACAAACGGTGCGACCTTGTCGTAGCCGCTGCCGCCGACGAGGGCGTGCACCTCGTCGCGAAAGGACTGCTTCAAGAGACCGGCATCGCGGCCAATGTCTTCCGAGTGCTTGTAGGCGTTGCCGACGCGCGGTCGGGACAGCGGGAATCCGGTCCAGATCTCAAATTCGGTCGACACCTCGCGCTGGGCCATGAGGCGCCGCATGGCCGTGTCGTAGGTCGACTTGAGGCGGCGCGCCTGCTTGAGGACCGCATTGTCGATTGGCGCAAAGCGCGTGAGGATGCGGCGGTCAAACTTCTTCTCGTACAGCGGGTTGAACGGCACGTCCTGGATCCTGTCGTAGATCTGTCCGAGGGCCGTGTACGAGTGGTAGATGGAGTTCTTGTTGCGGCGTCCGCCCATGAAATGGGGCCATCTGCGAGCTCGAAGTTCGCGGCCGAGCTCGGCTGGATCGCCTGACTTGACGTAGTCCACGGCTTTGGAATGGAGTTTGGCAAGCTGCAGGCCTGTCAAGATGTCAGCTCTGAAAGCGAAACATTCAGAAGAATGGGGGAGACTACCGACATTTGGTGTGCATAGCGCCTCCTTCTAGGTAGTCTGCGCTGGCCAAGTGCGACGTTGCGATGAGGGGCAGGCAGTCATTGCGCATATACTTGACGAAGAACTCACTGAGGTCTTTTGTATTGACGTCCCGATCAAGGACCTTTGTTTGCGGCGCCGCGTTGTCCATCGGCCGAAAGTTCCACACCGGAGGGATCAAGTCGGGATCCCAGATGACGAAGAAGTCGTCGCCATCCAGGTCGCCTCCAGAGAGCATGCTTGGAACGTCGACATCGCCCGTGCTCGGAAAGACGACTACGTTCTTCATGTGACGCAGCTGGGGCACGTCGACGGCCTCAACAACGCGAATGTCTCCTGGATGCAGTGAAGGGTTGCGGCCGACAATGCACACGCCTTTGATGACGTTGAAGAAATGTCGATCGTCAGGATCTGGAATTTGAAGAAAGATCTGAGGCAGTAGTTCCACGTTTCTCGACGTGGTCTGACCTTCGCTCGCCCTGTTATGGCCTCGCAAGGTTGCCGTCTCATCGACGCAGCCGAGGACGAAAGCACCCTTGTCAACCACGATGCGTGCCTTGTCCCGTAGTAGCTTCATGGACCACACCCGCCAGAGTTGCAAAATGGTGAGGACGAAGGGCTCTTGGACATCATGGCGCATGAACCCCCAGTTGATCAGGTCTCTGAGCGCCAGCGATGTGTGGTTCTCGTCAATGTGACGGCCGAGGAGAACCGCAGCGGCACCCTGGTCATTCATGGCCTTCTCGTAGCTATGGAGCTGTCTTTGAAGCAAGTCCATAAAGACCTCTGACTTGATGCCCAGGGATGTGAGGATCGTAATGGTCTGGCGGTTCAGAGTGGCCGCGGAGAACCGCGCGCAGCGAATTATCTCGAGACCGTTGAAAGTCGCCTTGAACTTCTCCTGCGATTTCCGAATGTGCACATACATACCCTTGGCCTCGGGCCATACGGCAAGAACGCCTTTGCAGCCGCCCATGCGAAACTGAAAAGCCGATGGCGTCTCGACTGTCTCGAGGCCCATCTCTTCTAGTACCATGCTGGCGAGGAAAGAGGAGATCTTGCCGACGCCATCTGTAAAACAATGGCCGTTTCTTTCAATGTCGGGGATGATCTGGATATTGGGGGCCCGAATGCTGCGAATCTCGCGCGTTGTAGAGAAACACTGTCCCAGTCTGGCTGCGAATTTGGCAACGATGTGTATGTGATTGAAATTCCCCATCCATTGACGCATCTCGGTGCACTTGAGATGGACAGTCTCGCAGAAAAAGTAGGCACCGCATTCTCTGATCTGAGAATTGCCAAACGCCAGAAACTTGTAGTGGCGGTCGCCGATGCGGATGCCGTTAATCATGGTTAGATAGACCCTCTTGAACACATAGTGGTCCAGCTCCATCTTGGCTCGCGTGCTGATTCTGCCTCGCGTGAGCTCGTCCGTGAACTGGACGCGGAGAAAGCGGTCAGAGACGTGCTGGTACTTTCGTATCACGCGATTGCTGGCTTCGACCCCAGGAGAGCTCAGGTAGATGGTCGTGGGCGTGACGACGACTTTTCGGACAATGGCGCAGTAGTGAGGCACCACCGGGTTGGGGTAGTAGCAGTTGGCTTCATGACTCTCAAAGATGTCCATCGGCTGCTCGACGGCCTTGCCTCGGTCAGCAAAGTATTCCAGTATCCATTTGGCGCGGTCCTGTTGGAGACCTCGCAGACGATCTAGAAACTCTTGCGACAGCTTGTATTCGCAGAGGACGCCACGAGAGATGCAAACCTCGAGTTGATACTGCACGGGAAAGTCAAAGAATCTCGCCGTGGGCGAAGAAGTGGCATTTGAATGCATCAAGGAAAGCCAATCATCGTTTGGATCTGGCTTGGAAGTCTTGACGGGCTTGTTTCGAACTGCTTGGTTCTCAGACGGGATGAGGCACGGCTGATCTGGGAGTTCTGAGCTCTTATCAAGGCGCGTGAGCTCGATATTGAGGTCTTCAAGTGCCCCTGTAAGATTGCGAAGGTCTTGGCCAGGAGCGTCAAGCCTCATGCGGAACGTCGTCCAGCGGCCAATGTCGACGAAACTCAGGTCATCCCACTGGTTAAGGAGGCCGAGGCTGTAGTCCTGGGGGAGGTCGTTGTCGTCGAGGACATGGGAGGCGCGCACCCACTGGTCGTTCTCGGTCCACAAGAGCCTGTCGGCTTCAAAACTGCGAGCAATATCTTTGTTCTTGAAGTAGTACGCTGGCGGATAGCGAAGGGGTATCGTGAGATGAAAATCGCCATTTCCAAGATCGACGAGCGACGCACGCCTCATATGAGCGAGGTCAATCAAAATCTTGTATTCACGGATGGCGTTGTCGGAAGAATCCTCTCCAAAGACTTGGCCCAACTCGGCGTCTGGCGTTACGGAGATGGGGAAGTAAATTGCGAGGGTTTTGTTTCGAAAGTCGGCCTTCAGCCTGATACACTTGGAGTCGCTGCCCTGGCCTTGGGAAACCACTTGTTTCTTGGGCATGATCTCAGGCCCTTTACCCGTAGGACCGAACTCCAGCGTCTTGATGTCCAAGGTCATCCTTGCCGGATAGAACAGCCTCGAGTTGACCGTGCTACGAATGGCCCCAAAGGCGTTGGAGGGCGGGTCGAGTTCGATGCGAATGGGAATCGCCGCCTGGGCAGGCGGCAGGTTCACTCGAACGAAGATGTAACGACCTTGGGACCAGAATGAGGTCACAGGAGGTGGTTCGAACCGAATACGGGCTTCGCCGGTGGGCTGGCCTTGCCTACCCTCAAAGTGCTCAATATAGACAATGTTGCCGTACTTGGTGAATTCGTAGTGGATATCCTGGACGCTGGTGATCGGGAGGCCTCGTAGCCTGATGCTGATCTGAGGCCACCTTCGCCAGTCTTCTTGTCCGGGGCGCTGAGCAGGTGCTGAAATGCCCGAGCGCTGTCGATGATGCGTCTGTCTTGCTTCACGCGGAGTCTTTGACACCTTCGAGGGCGGCGTGCCACTAGCTTGCTTATTGGGAGACTGCATCTTGACGTGAGAAATGTCAGCCAGCCATCAAGCACCTGGGTCAGTTGGTGCTGGCTAAGGGAAGAGAGCTGTGTTGAATTCAGCCGTTGGCCAAGAAGAGGCAGGGCAGATGTTAAGGATTTTGCTTGGAGTAGAGGGCAGCAGGGAAAGAGTTGATGGCGGTTCTCTGTGATTCACTTTCTCTCCAAGAGGAAGGAAGAAAGAGATAGTGACATGAGAGAACCAAGGCAAACACAACGGGAAAGAAGCTTTAAAAGATCACTACAGGCGAGACTGTTGTTCGAGAGGCAAACCACGTTTACCTTCTTCCATTGATAAGAGATAATACTCATGTGTTTGCCTGCCGCTGCTGGACGGGGCATCCGAACTGTGGCTGTCAGCGCCTGTCGGAGCTCAAAGTAGTTGGTATCGGTCTCTCCCAAGCGTCCCATTCACTTGTTGCAGGCAAGGCAAGGTACCTCACCTACCTAGGTATAGGAGGAAGTGACATACAAGAGCTGGTGGCGGTCGGTGGCTCATCGACTGCCAGTCTTGCTTGCGTCCCCTTCCATCCTTTCACCATGTACGCATCCCTAACATTTTCAACACTTGGCATGCACCGAACGCCAGACCGCAACACTTTGACAATGGAAACCAGCAAGCCGCTTTTTGAGACCCCTACAATGCTCCTCCCTACCTGACCACCTCCCATTCTCTGTGCGTTCCGCTGCCAAGATGCAAAATGGACCTAATGATCGGCGGACAGTATAAATGATGTCTGACAAGACAGAAGAGGACCCACCAACAACGATTACTCCTCTGCTGAAGCCGTGCAAGAGCCAAATGGTCAAGCAGCGACAGACCAGACTCGCGCGTCCTCCATGCTTTGCCTCTGCCCCTCGACACTTCAAGGGAGATCCATAATCTTTCCCGGATTCATGATCCACAGGGGGTCCAGTGCCCACTTGATCGCCTTCATCACACCGAGCGTGTCTTTGCCCGCCTCCAGCAGCAGCGACTCCTTCTTGCCCCAGCCGATGCCGTGCTCGCCCGTACATGTGCCCTCCATGTCGAGGGCCCGCTGCACCATGTTTTTGACGCACTTTTCGACCTTTTTACGCTCGTCGGGATTCTGTGCATTGTAGATGATGCTCTCGTGGAAGTTACCGTCGCCAATGTGACCGAGGATGCTGGCGAAGAGGCCCAGGTCGTCCATTTCCTTCTTGCTCACCTCGATGAGCTCGCCGAGGCGACTAAACGGGACGGCCACATCAGTACTCCCTGTTCAGTATGATTAGTCTCGTAAAGCTATACCCGCCAGGTTACGAAAAGGCAAACGAGGACCGGGTCAGGCTGGTGGCCAAGGCGGGAATAATGACGGCGGGGCGACTCACAAACTTCCTCGCCGTTCCGACGCAACGCAAGCATCGACCAGAGCGACTCCTTACGCGCTGACCACAGGAGCTTCTGCTCGCGCTCGTCCTTTGCAAACTCAAAGTGGCCGCCAGAATGCGCGCGCGTGATCCTCTGGACGAGCCCAATGTTCTCCTTGACGCCCGCCTTGGTGCCCGAGAACTTGAAGAACAGCGTCGGCAGCTCCTTCCAGACGCGTGGCGCCGTGGCGCCACCCATGTTGACGACCTTCATCTGCACCTCGTCCATGATCTCCATGGCGGCGACAGGAATGCCGTTCTGCATCACCTCGGCGGCGGCTGAAGCGGCGTCGCGGATGGTGGGGAACGTGACGACGGCGACCGAGAAGTCTTGCGGGATAACGGCGAGTTTGAGAGTTGCTGCAAATGGTCAGCCGGTCGGCTGCGCGAGGGGCTCAATAGGAGGACTACTCGCCTTCAGTCACCAGACCCAGCGTGCCCTCGGACCCGACGAAGAGGCCGTTGAGGTTGTAGCCCGCGGATGATTTCCTTGGCCGTCTCCTTGTCTTGATGACCGTGCCGTCGGCTAGGACGACCGTCAGGTTGATCACCCAGTCCTTCATGGTGCCGTACTTGACGGCGTTCGTTCCAGAGCAGTTGGTCCCAATCATGCCGCCAATCTTGGCGCTCGGGCCTGTCCTCACTTTCAGTAGCCATTCGAACATGAGTTTCTTTACAAGACCTACCAGGATCGATGGGGAAGAAGAGCCCGCTGCTCTGCTTGGCAAGCTGCTCATTGAGATCCTGCCAGCCGATGCTGGGCTGAACGACAATGTCCATGTCCTCCTTGTTGAATTTGATAATCTTATCCATGTAGGCAAAATCAACGCTTATACCGCCAAAGGGAGCAGAAAAGTTACCCTCTAGGCTGGAGCCGCCTGAGTAAGGGATGATGGGGATGCGGTACTTGTTACAGATGCGCGCAATGGCCGAAACCTGCTCCGTCGACCGAGGGTAAGCGACGGCGACCGGGAGTCCTTCAGGGTTGGTCGATGACCACTCTGAATATCCGTGAGCATGGAGATCCTCGGGATCGGTTGAGATGATGTCCTCTTGGCCCAGCGAGTTCTCGATTTCCTTCAATGCCTGTGTCACTGCATCAGCCATCCTTGCTCGGTCACGGTCTGTAGGGGTTGGGCGGCACCTACACGTTCCATCTGAGACATGTTCGCATACTGCGGCTGGCGGCCTGGCTTGCCATCCAGCAGCGTCGGGCCTCGACCCGAGGTCAAGAGCGACGTGCCCCAAGCTCCCTCTTGGCGAGTACTCGCCAGCGCCCAACCGATGGTGCCCGCCGCAGCGGCGAGAGCAAGGACGGATCGTGTGTTCCATCCTCGGTGTTCGGAGCTGTGCTCAGAGCCCTGGTGCTGCTCTGCGCGACGTGCAGAAGTGGTGGTGAGAGTCCGTTGACAGGACAGCACTGTGGCACGCCCAGCAAGTAGAGGGCGGCTCATGCCGGCCCCTCGAAGGAGGGGCCTGGCGCCAAAGCTGGCCGACATGCAGAAGGCTGCGCGGTGCATCTACACACACTCACTCACGCTCACACACACATGAAATCCGGTCCGGAGTCGGTGCAAGACGTTGGTGCGGAGTAACCGCCGTGCCGGAGATCGGCCCTGACTGAACCCGATGAGGGTGACACGCTTTGGTTGGCGATGGCCCGGAATGCGGCGATTAAAACTCGCAACTCCTGCAGAACGGGTGCAGTGCGTAGGTGCGTGGGACTGCTGCTGGCAGTTCCGAGGTCAAGGGTTCTTCTTCTTGCTCACCAGCCGGGAACGCAACAACTTCGGAGACAGGCCGACTGGAACAGAGAGAGGAGAAGGGGGGGTGGGATCCGTTGTGCTTATAAGGTGGTCCAACGGAGAGACAGTCTGTGCCTCTAGGTGGTGCTGTGGGAGGAGTGTACTCTCGCTGGTGTCGTGATCAACTTATCCAGGGATTTAAGACCCCGTTAGTTGTCATCAATCGCCAATAGCGAACAAGGTACGGCGGCCAGCAGGTGAAGCTAGCTGGGAGCCTTTAAATGCTGGGGCTCGGTGGAGATGGAGCGCAGTGAGACGATGGGGTCATCCTTGTCATGCTCGACCCTGCTAGGTGTGATCCTCTCTGGTGGGGGAGAGCGGAGAAAGTCGAGAAGGGGAAAAAAGGCTTAGGGTGATGGGGGTGGAGGATGTCAGGATGGGGGTTCTTTCGAGCCTGAGAGTCAACTGACGGCGGCTGAATATAGATGCAATATGTCTCCCGTGTCTCTATTTGACTGAACGTCTGAGTAAGACCGAATGGAACGAAGGCAGCAAGCGAGCTCTGGACGGGGGAGGAATCAGCAGGTGACATTGGAGTGCTTTGAGGGCACTGGTTCGGTTCCTCTTTGGGCGCGGGTTGCAGGACGAACAGTGTGGGTTTAGAAGACTTGCTGGTCTCGTGGCCCCCTCCGCCCCTCCCCAACCTCAGGGGTAGGTAGGACTCGGCAAGTGGGCTGCGCACTTCTAGATGCTTTCCGAGTGACATGATCGCATAGTGACCGAGGAAGAAAGTTCCGGCCAAGTAAGGTGACAGAGGCCGAATGCACGGCGCAAGACATCGATACCGCCAAGGGGGTGGTGGGCCCGGATGAGGGATCGTGTGGGGGTTGGTGTCTTGAGCTCTCCAAGGGGGAGGGTGTTTCCGTCTAGTGGCTGATTAGTAGGAAGAACCCCGATTCTTACGCATGCTTCTTACATCATGAGTAGGGGGAGGTGGGAGGGGAAAAGAGAGAGAGAGAGAGGTCTCGTGAAGTCTTTCTCCTTTCGTCGTCGTTGTGCTTCCAACCAACTAAAGGCACGTATGCGATCATGCACAGCGCAGGCGGCCTTGCTCTGCGAGCCTCGTGCCCGATGTCGTCCTGTTGTGTGCGGCCGCCAGGGCGACGTTGACTCGTCCGGGGTTTCGTAATGAAAATGCCCGATGGGTTCCCCGACAGACATGGATGGCGCCGTACCATGGTGCACGGGGTGGACGCTGTGCGGGATGGTAGGTCGGGGCGGCCTAAGCATCGGACCAGGCAGGCCTGCGAGCTGGGTAGGCGTGAGGTCTCAGAGGCTCCGGTCCAACATGCAGCTTTCCGACGACATGGGTCCGGCGTAGTAGTTGGGGCGCCCTCGTTCCCGTGTCGTGTCTGGGGCGTGTTAGACCTGGAGAAGATTGTATGGAGTTCGATTCGTTGACAGTGGTTCCGTCTGGCCCAGACTCGTCGTCTGCTTTGCTTTGCCATGATTGCTTTTGGTAGGCAGCCACCATGCGAGGCGACTGCAGGTTGCGTTCCCCATACTCGTCGACGCGGAGAATGCATGTTGGGTTTCCAGAGGCTGTCTGTCAGTGCACCTCCAGGTTGGTGACGATCACGAGGGACAGAGGAGGGTACGGCAGTATAACGGCCATATCCTGCCCCCAAGAGCTGTCGGCGGCCTACCATGGGTGTCTCGGCATGTCCATTGAGTTTGATGGTGCCTCCTACCCACGTCAATGGGTGGCCCATTCGGATCGTAGCCAGACTTGTTGCATCTCGGTACGTGTGCCGCGGGACATGATCATCAGATGTGGTGCCGAGGAAGCAGCTGCAGTTGTGAGTGTTGGGCTGTTGGGAGGAGAGGACCTGACCGAGGTGGAGAGGAGAACCAGGTAGCGGCACGGCATGTGTGGCTGCGCTCATGGCCTTGTGTTGAGCCACTGGATGGTGGGTAACTCAGGTACCTACCTTAGTGAGCGAGTCCCCTGTGGCCGACTGCGCGTCGCCTGTAGCAGCCGTGGTCGGTCCTGTTGTGCTTCACTCGTCTTCCGTCGGAAGTCTCCCGCCCACCAACAGCCCCACCAACAGCAACAAAAGGCCATTCCGAGGTTCCCGAATGGAGAGATACAGATTGTCATGGTATGCCCACCGGCTACATGGCTCCAGTCGCACTGACGGTTGCATTTCGCGGGGTTGGTCGCACCCAGAGCCAGCCTCTCTCTGTCCTTCTCTGTCCTGACCGTCCCTGTTGCAGAGTGCAACGAGCATGTCCAATACCTGACGGCAAAAGACAGCTCAACCGTCTCACACCGCCTCACCACCTGCAGCGGCTGATCACCGTCTCGCCTCGTCACCCCAGCTGGGCAGGTTGTGACACGACGCAGCCCTTCGGGCAGAAGCTGCTGCAGCCAAGTGACGCGGCGCGGGCAAGGCCAAGCGCGCGACGGCACACGAATAGCATGCGCTGCATGCTGGCGAGGCGATCTGCATTTCATGGCCGGCATTCCGTGGTCAGCGTCGTTGCGGCCGAAGTCTGCGACTTGTCAGCTCGTATGATGGAGAGAGTTGTATTCGATGGGTGCATGGCAAAGGCTTGCGAGATGTTGTCCTCACACTTTGAACCACCTGGTACTTACTAACCTTACCTTGCCTTGCCTACCTAAGTAGGTACCTTAGGTACGTTCCTTACTCTACCAGGCCTGCCAGGCAGAGGCCGCAGATGTCACCTCCCAGGCCTCGAGCCTACAGCGAACACTGAGGCCTAGGCTCCAGTCGAACGCCTTTGCGCTCCCTGTGCGAAAGCCCCGGACCCTGGAAGACATGTCCCAATAGAGCTGTCCTCAATCGGGCAGGTCGGCGAATTCGCACCTGAGATTGGACAGCGCCTAGGTGCCAGGCCTGGCCATCCAGAGAAAAATGGGTCGATCGTAGGGTGCGATTGACATGATGGAGCTAGACGTGCACTTTATGCTGGATTAGGAATTTCCGTCATGGTCTGCAGTCAGATGCGTTAGTCAACGACAGCGTTCCGAAGGCCGCCTCCTGTACCCTTTGACGCAGTGTGTAGTTTCGCTATAGGCGATGACAGTCGTTGTATTAGGCACACGTGTGTTTGGCACTCGAGTGCCGAGCTGACCTGCGAACCAAAAAAGAAAAGAAAAAAGGAAAAATAACAAAAAGTTTGACAGAATCATCTCTATTTTGTCTATAGCCATACATATACCTCTATCCACTAATCTAAACTCTACGACAGGCCACGCAGCCATTCCTCTTTCCTCCAACCTCAAATGTGTCCCCTCACAACTTCTTCAGCATGATGCGGTCCATCTGGATATCTCCCCCAACGTTAAACTCATGCGCGCCGACCACGCTGAACCCGAGCTTGGCATACACCTGCGCAGCCTTGTGGTTCTCCTCCCAGACCCCGAGCCACATGTGTTCGAACCCTTGCTCCCGCGCCTGCCTCTGCGCCTCGTGGATGAGCAGCTTGCCGACACCCTGGCCGTGGTGCGCCGCCGAGACATAGATGCGCTGCAGCTCAATCTTGGAGGCCACATCGTCGACGCACGGCTCGCTGCCGCCGCGCGTCAGGAGGACGAAGCCGATGATCGTCGTGTTGTCGCCGTCCGCCGCCACGGCCACTGTCATGTCTTTTTGTGTGTCTTCAATGTCCCGCGCCGTCGCCGCGACGCTGTACGACTCATCTAGGTAGGCTTGGAGCTGCTGCGGCGTGACCGAGTGGCCAAATGTGGCGCTGAACACAGAGGACCCCAGCGCGGACACTGCTTCGGCGTCTTGCAAGGTGGCCCGACGAAGGGTTGGGGCGGGTGTTGTGTTGGTGGCGGAAGACATGTTCTGTGTGGAGAATGAAGATGTTTGTTGCTGAGGGCGGAGGAGAGAATAAGAGAGAGG
>NW_003315037.1:1986842-2018266 GCF_000150825.1 Verticillium alfalfae VaMs.102
CACCCGCGTGTGTTCGACCGTCCGCCGACGGCTGCCGGAGCCAAGGAGTCATCCATCCCAGCATGACATGGAAGGGTAGAGAGGGTACTTAAAGGCTTTGAGAAACCCCTTCGAGACCGACCATCTCTCTCCTGGTATCATCAGAGCACCTCGCACCCGAAAACTAAACAAAAACGTCATGTATATTCGAGCCGTACATGCAGAATCAAGCCTTGTGGTTCTGAGGCAGCTAATCCGAGACAACCCCCTCGGACTGTTGACCACTGCAATCCAGTCCAAGGAGCACCCGCTTCTTCAATCCAGTCACATTCCGTTCGTCATCGATGTCGACGATGAATCGAGCGAGACAGAGACTGGCCGTCTTCGTGGCCATCTCGCCAGAATGAACCCCCACAGCAAGGCCATGATCGAAGAATTGTCGTCCCACCCCGAGAAAGGGAGTGTGTTAGAACAAGATGTCCTTGTCATCTTCACGGCGCAGCACCACTATGTCACGCCCAAGTTCTACACTGAAACGAAGCCTGCCACGGGCAAGGTTGTGCCGACATGGAACTACGCCGCCGCCCAAGTCTACGGCCGCGCTCGCATCTACTTCGACTCCAAGTCTGACGAGACCTCTGCGTTTCTCCAGAAGCAAATAACCGACCTCACTCGCCATTCCGAGACGAGCGTCATGGGATACGTCGGCGGCGAGCACCCGACGGACTGGAAGGTTACAGACGCTCCCGACAAGTACATCGAGCTGTTGAGGAAGAGCATCATCGGCATCGAGATTGACATTGACCGGTTGGAGGGCAAGTTCAAGATGAGCCAGGAGATGGGCAAGGGTGACAGAGAAGGGGTTGCAAGCGGTTTCGGGATGCTTCAGAGCGATGTGGCCCAGCAGATTGGCTGCATAGTCAAGCAGCGTAGTGACGAGAAGGACCAATAGACGGCGCCGAAGAAACGCACGCTGATGAAACCCTCCGTATCTGCCGAGACCGTGACGTGTTGCATGACGGCCCAGCTCCTCCCCTCAATATTTCAGGGATGAAGTTGTCTTGAGAGATCATAGGCATCACCCATTACTGGCCCCGTTCCAGGAAGCTAAGCCATTGTCTCGTTTGAACTGCAGGAGCCACTCTGCATTATCAGCAGGTGTTTGATTCCATGTATCATCGCTGTGTGCCATCACTGTTAGCTACTTGCAGTCCTGAGTGGTCGTCACTGGCGGCGGCACATGATCAGATCCTACCTGTCAAACATAATCCACCGGGCTTGATTCTGGAGCTCTTCATCTGTCGGAATGTGACAATCAGGGTTCCTAGGAGACATAGACATGGCCACGAATCTCGACAGCTCACGTCTCAGACCCCAGTAGAATGTGTCGGTAGAGAGGAAAGTGAACCTCTGTGGACCTGGTAATTCCGCTAGTAGCTCTTGTCTTGGAAGTTCCTGGTCGAACGGCTCGTCCAAGGCAAATACAGGCTCTGTAAGCGTACCAAGAGCCGCGTTGCCGCTTTGATCTTTCTGGTCTTGAAGCTCGCGATGGTGTGACGCATCAAACCCAGGTTCTCCGAGGCGTATATCACGACTGGCTCGTAACGCAGTTGCTTCAGATCGTTGCCGAAACGGCGCCAACCAGTGAGAAGAGTTATTGATGAGGCCTGTCAAGAAGGACATAAACAACTCAGAAGGCTCTCTCGACTGCGCGTCTGCGTTCTGCACGACTTGGCACGCCCCACGTTGCAGGTCAACATCATCGACTGGCGATTCGTAGGCAAGATTCTGTACCATGAATAATTGGAGTTGCTCTTCCAGGCTGCAAGAGTCGAAAATGTCCGCCTTGCTGTTGATTCTCAACTCTGTCGCCCGATCTTTTACAATGCTTGCCAAAGGTGTATTACGAGCTCGTCGTGCGACATGCTCATCAGACATTAAGAGATCTCGCAACCAGGACCGCGGCGTGTTGTGAGCATCTTGAGATGGCGATAGCATTTCAGACCCGACGATAATGCAACAGCTCTCGTACTGCAAAACCTCTTGAGAAGGGGGTAGGTTCTTTTCGTCGAGACATGAAGCAAAATAGTCCAGCTCAATTTTGATGAGCTCAAAGGCGTTTGCTGGCGTTGCTGGAGGGCCTCTGTCCGTCGTGAACGGCCACGGCGACGTGCGTTCAAACTCGATCAGATCTAGTGGAGCAGAGTTAGAGTTTCATGTAGGAGATGTTTCCAAAGAGACAAGGAGAAATATGGGAGAGACCTACAAGGCGGTATTGAATTCTGGACCATCTGGACCACGTCATCGTCGAATCCCCAGTCACCAAGCCACTGCGCCATGGTTGCGCCGGATTTGAAATGATCCGCCAAATGGTCGGCACGCTCTGTCCAGGATGTCATCGATAGGCCACAAAAGCCACAGGATGACTTGATATCCTGTATTGTTTGTTTCCAGCGCTCCATGAGTGAAGGGTCGAGCTTGACGTGATGAACCGCCTTGAGGTGCTGTATGAGGTGGTCCCTGCGATAGAAGGACCTCTCTTCGGGTGGCCGGTCTATGCACACTTCAAAATTATGCGCCAACATATGACCTTCGTCGGGCTCCCGTCGAGAACAATACGCACACGCCTGATGGCCGTCATCATCTCGCGAGTACGGCCCCTCTGGTGAACACTCCCATCTCTCCAGAGAGAGATGCATAGTTTTCTCGTGTCGCTGCCAACCATGTTTCTGGGCAAAAGACTCCGTACAGAACGTGCATTGAAATTTGCGCGGTAGCTGCGAAAGCTTTGTACGTGTTGTTGCCGACTGGGCGGTACCTCGATTTCGTCGCCTCTTGTGTTTGGTGTATCTGGCCAGGTCGCGCGACTGTGCGCGTGAAGAGGCAGACCCCTGTGAGTACGCAGAACCGCCAGAACTGTTGCTAGATTGAGACGTCCCAGCGCTGCTCGCAGATGACCACTCTCCCCAAACTGAAGGCTGCGGCCTCACTAGAAGTGGATGCCTCGGCTGCGCTGAGGCATCAGGAGATGCAGATATAGCCTTCAAGATGGCTTTCGCATCCGCAGCCTCGTCTTCCGGGGGTGAGTTCTGCCACCTTCCCAAGGGGTCCATCTGATCTACCAGCTCAGGTCGTCGCGAGGTGGGGATTTCCATGGCCTCGAGATTTGGTGCCGATAGGACGCTTGGTGATGTAGGCCGTACGGGAACCCTGGACTTGGTCCGCCGGCGAGTGTTCGCAAGCCATGTAGAAACCTGCAGCTTGTTGAGCCCAGTCTGAGCCTGCAATGACTCCATGTCTCCAGCACGAGGATAAGGATGGTCCTCGTGCGCTGCAAACCAGTTCCTCAAGACACGAAGGGCCCTGGTAGAGAACCGAGTACCGACTTTGGCGGGTACTGACGATATCTCTAGCTCCGCTGGTCCATTCGCGACCACAGCGCTCATTGCTTCTGATGGCCAGTACGTGTCAGCTGTCTCATTGCGATTGCCATCGCCGACGGCAGTGTGAGGAGGCCAGAGCGCCGTACACTGTGGGCGCGCACATTGACGCGTGGAAGGCCCTGGTCGAGGATTGTGTTGGGTGAGGGGAGTTACTGGCGGTGACAACATGCATGGGCGACATCATGGGGCAGTTATAGCGTGTACTTGCTAACCTTGTCACTGTCGAGCAGAGCGTGTAGGGTCCACCTGCCCGCGGTCCCCGGCACAGGGCCAGAATGCAGGCTCACCACGTGATGATGATGGGTTCAGAATGCTGACGAAGAGACTTTTCACATCGTGTTCCCAAGGTAAATAGCAACCTGGCACTAAAACCTGATGAGCGTTTCAAAAGATCTTCATACAGTGGACACATATTTATCTGTTCTACCATCCCTCCTAGATCCCTCCTAGATACTATGTGGTTATATCACTACCTCGGGGAACCTCCCTCAACTGTAACATTCAGCGCTTTGCAGGCTTCCACGAGGCGATCCTGATCCCACGCCGGTTGAGAATCTGGCAGCACGAACCCCGAATACGGTGCGCCAGCTTGACGAATCAACTCCTCGAGACCTTGCCCGTTCGTAAACGACCACACTCTCACAAATCGCGTGCCAAAATCAAGTTGGAACGACTCGCCAGCCGAAACCACCAGCGTCTGGCCCTCTCTGACCTCGCTCCACGCCGCGCCTCCTGATTTCGTCTGAACCCTCAGCACGCCTTCCAGAACACAAAAGCAGTGATCTACCGTCGCGAAGGTCAACCATTGCCGCAGTGGCGAGGCCTCGTACACCTTCGACGACTCGATGCTGGAGACGGCAAATTTGCCGCTGCACTGTGAAGCGTGAATGAACGGCCTAGACATGACGCCTCCCAGCATCCACCTCGGGCCGGTGTTTGCTCGAAGGAAGTACGGCTCGCCAGGTGATGGCAGGACGTTCTCCGTCTCTTGCCAATCTCCCAGTGCGGGCGGTTGGTAGTTTCTCTCGAAGTGGACATCGAAACGATCCTTCGCTGTCGCCATCTTCTGGCCGAGGAGAGCACCTAGGTTGCGATTGTCATTCTCGGGCACGAGGACACCATCGTAGGACTCGGCCACAAAGCGAAAGAAGTCGATCCAGTCGCCGGGAGCCACAAGTCCATATAGTTCCGTGTGAGGGCCCAGCATCTCGGGGTTGTGGATGACTTTCTGTGAAGGGATCAGCCGGAAGAACCAGTACGAGAGGGCCAAGGCGTGGCTCAGGCACGGCTACCTGCAACTCACAGGAGGAACATAGGCAAAGTCCCCAGGCCCCATGATGCGGCACTTGTCTCCGTTCCATAGTTTGAGGGATCCCTTGGTCACCATGAAAATATCGTGTGCCTCTTCGTGCCAGTGGAAGCCAGGCGCGTCGGACAGCACGGCGCCACTGGAGAAGACGGCTATTCCGCCATTTGTCTGCTTCGAGGAGGCCAATATACGAAAAACACCTTTACTGCCGGGAATAGTGAGCCTCTCGCCCTCCAGTTGGTCGATTATGTAGCTCGTCCGGGCCTCGGGAGGCACAGAGTGAAGGGAAACACTCATTTGAATGAGATGGCGTAAGTACTGGTGTAATTTGATGTGGTATGGATTTGAATAAGGTGTCAGACTCCGTCGTTCTTAGCTTTTGACAGGAAACTTGAGTCTGGCGAGGTCAAAGGAACAAGGTCTTCTGTTCAAACCTGGATGACATCGACCATTGGTTTTGAGATGCCATCTAGGGTGGGAAGCGAAGCCGCATCCCTCATCCCCGACCCCAACTCGATCTGTGGAGAACTCCAAGCGGCATCCCCGCATCAGAGCCTGGCTCTGCATGCGGGCACGCCCGGGAATGCCGAGTCTTGGGTATCGGATCTTCCGCCTGACGTCGCTCATTGATTGTCCCGAACTTTCGGGCATGCAAGCAAATGGAATCTAGGTATACTCTCGAACCCAGCATCCACGGTCGTAGGTCTCACAATAACTGCCACCTTCTCTTGCGAAGTCCTTTAGTCGCTGACAACATAGACGACGAAACGCCGAGCCACAACACCATGGCCAAACCGAGCAGCTTCAGGGCAGTCTACAAAATCGAGGACTCGCAGGAAATCGACGTAGATGTGTACTTGCCCCAGTCAAAGAATGAAATTGCGCCACAGATCAAATGCCCAATATGTAATGTTCCTGAGAGGCCTACAAAGTAGCCTGTTTCCAGTCTAACTGAGTGTAGTAATCAACATTCATGGGGGCGCGTTCATGCTTGGGTCTTCCCGGATGGTGAATCTTGATCAAGTTCAAGACTGCTTGGACCGCGGCTGGATTGTACTGGCTCCAAACCACCGCCTATGTCCACAAGTCAATCTTCTTGACGGACCGATGCGTGATTGTCGAGACCTGCTAGCCTGGGTCTATGACGGGGGGCTTGATCGAGCCATCTCAGAGCAAACCCGCGATACTAGATTTCTCGATCTAGATCACGTATTCTCCTTTGGAACTTCGTCAGGGGGTACCTTAGCTCTTGCTCTCGTGAGTTCACTCGTTTCCATCCAAACTCATGCGTGACTAACCTCGCATTCGAAGGGTTTTGGGGTACCTCGCCCAGTGGCTGGCATATTCGACATGTACGGTCCTTGTAACTTTTCAGATCCCTTTTGGACATCGAAACTTCCTCATGTGGCTGCAAAGCTTCCCAAGGACCTCAAGAAGGATTTTATGAACAAAATCTACGATGAGCGGCCTGTCCCCATTGTCGGGGGCGTTTCGCTCGAAGGCCAAGCCCAAGGGCCTCCCGATTTCAGCGACCCTCGTCCAGCTTTTGCAATGACGCAGATTGCTAGTGGTAATGTGCTAGGTGCCATTTATCCTTCCAAGGATTGGAAATCGGTTGACCCTCTGCTGAATGTCAACCAAAACTTCCCTCCGACCTACATCGCCCATGGGGGGGCGGACACCATGGTACCGATTGGTTTGAGCAGAGACCTTCTTCGAGTACTGGGGGAACATGGGATCAAGTCTGGAATGGGCGAGATCCCTGGCGAGGAACACACATTCGCAGCAAAGATGCAAGTTGGTTCTCAAACATGGGATTTACAGCGAAGAGGGTTCGATTTCTTACAGAACTTAATATGATATCTGATGTATTCAAACGTCTAGATGTTAGAAATCCACATCCCAATGACAAGGCTTGCTGATGAATTCAATGCGACTGCCGAATCTGTCGCTCCCACATCATGCATCCTCAGATCTCCGACATCTCTAAGGGACCATGGTGGCGTATCGCTATTCATGTCGCGATCCTTTGCCCCGAACGTCTGGTTCAGGGCTGGGGGCGTAACGGGGATCCATAAACCCCCGAGTCATGTAAACGACCGCGTGGCATAACCTGGGGCTGGTCCAGAAACCGTGTTCCCCCATGGGGTTTGCTCCCCGCCGGGATATCCGGACGGGCTGTTGCGCTCGACATGGGGCTAAGCGGTAACCTTGACTTCCCCAGATTTTGATGGCTGGTAGGTTTCAGTGTTGGACGCTCAATGCAGTGCAACTTTATATCAATGTCTCCATTCTCGTTGCCTTTCGTAACCTTGGAGTGTCAGCCTGCCAGACTCCTCTCCTCAACCCTTCAAGTCAACACTCTTCCTTAGCACTAATCCTGGTAGTGCTGCTTAGCCGATTTCGTTGACGGCAATACCCATCTCCGCAGTATTCTTCAACATGACTCAAAAACAGACAGCGAATGTCAAAGAGAATGACGAGAACTCCGTCATCGGAGTGGACAAAGCCAATGTTTCCCATGCAGAGGTTTCTGTTCTGCCCGCTGAGCAGAGGATGAGCCCTTGGGAATGCATGCGGCAGAATCCCAAGATTGTGCTTTTGACATTGTACGCCAATAGTACGTTCTTTTAATCTGTTTACTGTGTGCTCTGGGTGTTCTAATTTCCATCTGACATGCGTCGTAGTTGGGTCTGCCATGGTGGGTTATGAGAACCTCGCTCTGTCCGTCTGTCTCGCCATGCCGGCCTTCCAGTAAGTCTTATTTTTGACGCGGTACGCAGCCTGACCTGGGATACTGATCCTTCGTCCCCGTTCACAGAATGACGTTTGCTTCTGAAGTCAACGGAACACTTATCATACCCGCGTACTGGCAGTCTGCCTGGAACGCTACCTACAACGTCATGAGCATGCTTGGATCTGTGGTTGCTGGTTTCCTGCAAGACTGGTTTGGACGTCGCTCCGTCTTCTTAACGGCCATCATCTGCTCCATAGCGGGCACTGCGATCAACTATGTTGCGGAGACTCCGGCAGTATTTCTCGGCGGCAAAATAGTCACGGGTTTCGCCGTCGGTCTCGTGCTCGCTGGCACTCAGACGTACGTCTCTGAGATAGCTCCTTTGCCCATGCGAGGTATTGCTCTTTCGGCAAACACCATCATGCTTGTAGGTCAAAGTTCTTGTTCTCACTAGACATGTCTCAAGTCTTGATAGATCAACGGAACACTGACTCTGATCTTTTAGAACCTGGGCCTCCTCATGGCTATTTCTGCAACCTTCAGCCGTATTTCCATCATGGATCGTCTGCATTCAGGATCGTCTTTGCCGCTGCCTGGGTCTTCCCCGGGCTTCTTTCTTCCTTGGTCTCTCCCTTCGTGCCCCGACTCGCCGTACTGGCTCCTAATGAAGGGCAAGCAGCAAAGAAGCCCGCCGTGCTCTCGAGAACTCTCCCCCCCCCGATCAAAACGTCGAAGCTGCACTGGTGCAGGATTCAGTGCACAATCGAAGCTGAGCGCGCCCTGTCTGCAGAGAAAGCTTCGCTGGTCGACTGCTTCCGCGGCACCAACCTCAGACGCACCCGCATCATTTTGATCTGCATGTACATGCCGCAGATTGTCGGCGCCTCCCTGTCCGCCAACGCGCCCTACTTCCTCAACCAGACCGGCCTTGACAGCACACGGTGGTCATGCTTGTGCAGATTGGTATCAGTCTCGGCGTGGTCTCTGCCCTTGTCAACGTCTTCTTCATGATGCGTCTCCGTCACAGGCCTCTCATTTTTGCCGGTGTCAGCTTCTGTGTCCTCATGTATCTGATCATGGGCATCTTCGGCACCATGGAGCGATCGCCCAGGAACCTAAAGATCATTGGCATTGCGCTCCTCATCACGTCTATCTCCTACGGCCCAGCGGTCGGCGCGTCAATGGCTGTCGCCGGCGAGACATCTGCCACAAGACTGCGCTCCAAGTCCATGGGCCTTGGTGCGGGCTTTTCTGCGATCTGCAGCGTCATCTGGCAGGTTATCCTTCCGTATCTCTTCAACCAGGACCAGGCCAACCTCGGCGGCAACATTGGCTGGATTTTCTTCGCCATGGGAGCAATCTACTTGGCCATTACATACTTTGACGTTCCTGGCACCAAGGGGCGCACATATGCCCAGCTAGACACCATGTTTGAGAAGCGCGTCTCGGCTAGGCACTTTGAGAAATATCAGCTAGATGCTGACGAGATTGTGGCTTAATGGGCAGATTCTGTCGCGAAGGAGCTTGGTAGGAGACTAGTAGTGTTCAAAGTGTCGGGCGAGATGGAAATTGTGTTTTGCTTAGCGAGGTGTGATGTAGTTGCGATTCAATTTCATGAGTTTTCAAGGGCGTGGTTGCGATGTGTTCGAGGTTTCCGCTAATACTGACAAATAATTCGTGCTCTATGGGTCTCAGCCAGATCCATCATCTTGATATTTGGTGGGATGAACAGCAGAAAGTTCGACTATTATACCAGAGGTTTCTATGACAATTTGTCCTTTACGCCACGTAGGAGACGACTACGATGGCACATCGTCATTTCTCTAGGCTTGAGTCTCTGTCAGGAGGGCTTTGCGTAGCTAAGGCTGGCTAGAGGCCAGGGACTACGAGAACCCGTATATAAGGGTTGCAATGGGCCAGAATGCACATGTGGTTTTCTTCAATTCCTGTTATCTCTTGTCTGCGGACCTAGTGCGGAAGACCTCTTCACTCTGCTCAAACCCACTCTCTGACAATCTTACTCCTTGCTGCTTTGCGAGCTTCGAAATCATCATTGCTAAAGTCGCGTTCGGCATTTCAACAAAGCTTCTTGTAGTGTGTTATTCATTTCATACTATTTTATCATGTCCTACGTGTTTTGCTCCCTCCGGCCGTTCAACGATGCAAGGCGCCCATCAAGCTGCTATCCATCGCCTTAAGGTAGACCAAACCCCGCGGCGCTTCACTCCCACAGGCCGATGGAGCTTCGGACCCGGAACGGGCAGCGACGTCTGCGCCTTCTTCGCGAACGGCTTCTCTTTCACCGCTTTTCGCACCTCGGCAAACGCATCATAGCCGTACAGCCATGGCTGCACCTGCGGACAGGTCCACCGGCTGGGAAAGGGCCCATGCAGAGGCTTGCCGAGCTGCGACAGGAACAACTCGTCTCGCGCTTCCTGTGCGGGACCGTCTGGCATGTGGAAGGATTCTCGCTGTCTATTTGTCAGCACTGAACCAGCTGGGATGGGGCTTTCTCGACGCAGAGGGCGGGACGTACTTGTTTGAAGGTCTCTCTGACGATGGCGTCACCTCTTGATTTCCGGAGCTTTTGGTACATCTGCAGTGCCTGGGCTACTTGTTCTTTCGATTCAATGTGACCGAGAAGCAATCCAAGGACAGCTGCGTCCTCGATGGCAGAGTTGGCGCCCTGAGCAAGATATGGAAGCATGGGGTGGCACGCATCGCCACTCGAATGGAGTCAGCTCAAGTCCTAGGCAGATAATGGGACCGTCTTACACGAAAACCATATTGGAATCCTCGTTGACCCACTCGGGCAGCTCCTCGACTGAAGACCGATCAAGTTAGCAAAACTGTAGGAGAGGTCTGAGGGCAGGCTGCATTACTGTGCATGAGCTTCCATTTTTCAACAGTGTCGACCATTCCCAGGAACCGTCCCAGCACGGGATCCCAGTCGCCGAAAAGAGCCCGCATCTCTTCTACGGATCCCGCCTGACGGCTGACGCCAAGGGGCAGATCGTCAGGGACTAGCAGCACAATGTTGTACATGCGGCCGGCGCGCACCGAATAGCCCACTGCATGGGCTCCGGGACCGATCCAGAAGTGTACGGCCGGATTTGAGATCCATCGACGGAGCTCAGGGTCGGTCACCTGCTCAAGATCGAGGACGACGCGGTACGCCAGGTCACCCGTTGGCCGCGGCAGGTCGCCCTTTTTTGTAAAGAGGGTGCGGCTGCGAGACCAGAGCCCGTCGGCGGCAACGATAAGATCCGCTTTGGCTTTCAGGCCCGACTTGGTAGTGACTTGAGCAAGGTCAAAGTCAATGTCGTCGACCTTCTGGCCCATCTCGAAGCGGACGCCCAGGGTCTTGGCGCGCTCGAATAGCGATAGCTGGAGGTCGACGCGGTGCATGTCGAGGAACGGAGCGTCGTATTTGCGGCGTATATTCTTGTCAAAATCAGACTCCATGGCGAGCACCTTGCCGGAATACCTGTGGACGAATAGAGACGTGGGCTCGGCAGCAGATTCCCATAGTTTGTCGGGCATCTGCCATTCTTGGAGGATCCGTGTGCAGTTTGGTGTCAGCTGCAGTCCTGCACCGACCTGGGGTGATGCTGTTAGTTCTTTGTGCCATTTCGGCCGTTTCACGGTAGATGTACCTCGAGAAGCTCCTGTGTAGACTCGAAAACTGTAACCTTATGACCAGACAGACTAATGGAAATCGCCGTGGCGAGACCAGCCAAACCAGCCCCGACGACGATAACATCGAGCTGGACGGGCGACTGTGGAAGGATAGGGGACTACAAACTGTCAGTCAAGACTCCTGAGATGTTCCCGAGCCATGAGAACATACCATTGTCGAATGTTACGTTGGCATATGCTGGCACAGTGGTGGATGACTGGGGAAGCTTGCATGTGCTGGAGCAGGAACCAGCCTCACCCTATCCTAGAATGGCGCATAGATGGATGGAGAAATATCAACAAGCACCCCATGTTTAGCTCAAAGCCAGCACGTAGTCCCGGCTGGGGTGATTCATCTTTTCGGGAAAGCCTATCTCTCAGAAAACCAAGTTCGGCAGCTCGGTACGTTTCCATCGATCCGCTCGAAGTTGGGCCAGGAGGCTGGCGCAAGTAGCTGATTCGGCTTTGCCGTTCAAAGGGGGCCGGCAGATCCGGGAGGCGACTCCAGCCCGGCAATGCCGCTCATAGGGGTCGGTTACAGCTTCCCCGCGACTCCCAATTCGACTGTCTAGAATTGGCTGGGGAATATCGAGACGTCAAATGAGTGTAAGTTGAAGTTGGCTGCTGGATTGTTGAGGTCGAAAAATGAATACCGGTGTCCTGCAGCCACAGTCTCGGTCGATTTGAGCAACACACTGCATCCTTCAAGAACTCAAAAGACACAACAATGCCTCCTAAAGGTCCTTTCCGGTTGGTGACGGTCAACACGGCGCCTGAGCGGGCAAAGAGGCTCATTGGAAAGGATGACCGAGGCCCTCCGCGATGAGTACACGATAGATTATGTTGCCAATTGCGAGAGTAAGTTCAAGTTTCGTATGGGAGAGGAAGATCTCTAGCGTATATTGACAGCAACACAAGGCATCGCCGAAGTAGAGGGCAAGGTCAAGGAGTTCAAGCCGGACGTCCTCGTAGGTTTTCCTCGGTTCCCTGACGAGGCCCAGGAAGCACACAGACTGCCACTGAAAGCTAGCACTAACGGCCAGTCAGTTCTCAGCATCCATGTGGTCGGCCGAGGAAGCTGTCGAGATACAGAAGATTGCGAGAGAGATCGTGCCCGAGATTAAGACACACGCCATTCCTCAGGGCTTGCAGGTGGAGAGGGGACCGGATGCCATTGTTGAGCATTTGCTTGAGGAGGTGCCAAAATTGCTGGGATGAGATAGAGCGTGTATACAGGCCAAGTGTAGATGCTGTGGTATCTCAACCGAAGTGACCCTGTGTCCTCTGTATTTTCGATGTTTGACCGTGATCATGGTGTTGATGGATCACTTGGGTACCTTGGGCACCGCCGGCCTGTCCTGCCTCGTGTTCTTGTTTCCGTCATGCACCCCGCACTTCAGGGACCCGATCCCCATCAGCACTCTCTGGGTAGCTAGGTCCTTAAGGTACCAAGGTAGGTAAGGTACCTAGGTAGGTAAGGTACCTAGGTAGCTTCAGCCCCCTAGCCACCCCGCAGGAGCTCGGCAATGGTCTGGGGCAGTCGTCAGGCACCAGCAGGGCCATGACTTTGTCGATCCACTGCCCACCATCTGACCTTTCTTCTTCAGCCTGCATACACCTACATTGTGTCACCATCACAGGGCCTTTTCAACAGCCGCTCCACGTTGCTTAATTGATCGCCATGGATGACCAGGTACCCAAAGCGCGCGTCACCAGAGCAGCCGTTCACAAGGCTCGCCGGCCAAGAGCCGCGCGAGCGTGCGATGCTTGTCGAACCAAGAAGAATAAATGTGACGAGCTATACCCATGCACCTACTGCAAAAGTTGGTCGCCTTTTGTCTCTTCCTCTGCCATGTCCCTCTTGACCAGAAAAGCTGACATGGCCAGATCGCAAGCTCGAGTGTATTTACAAAGGCCAGGATGCTGCCAGCAGGCGCTACGCACCCGAGTGAGTCGCCCCCCCCCCAAAGTGTGGCATGACACCCAATTCTGAGTTGCAGCTCACTCATCGCCACATCTTCAGCTACGTACAACAGCTCGAGGATCATGTGAAGAGCTTGTCCAATCGCCTCGAGTCTCGAGAGTCTCAAGAAAGGCGAGAGCCACACCCGGCGGCGGCTGCTGCAGAGGCCACGAAGCCCAGCGAAACGACCTTGCCGCTGGCAGAGGACCACCAGCAGCAGCAGCAGCATTCGATATGGCCGGAATCGCAGATGGCGGCTGAGAACGAAGCCAACGCCAATGACAACTACGCTGCGTCAGACTACGATGCCATCCCGACGCCGCGCAGCACATCCACGAGACTAGCCGGCGAGCACGAAGTGTCCGGCGTCAATCGCCACACACGCAACGTCGAGTTCTACGGCACCTCGTCCTCTGTCGCCCTACTATCCCACATTCAACGGAACGGCGGCCAGAACAGCTCGGCCGCTGATGACGCACACGCCCTTCTCGTCACGAGCCTTCACAATCCGTCCTTTCATTCTCCCGACACGAGCTCAGCCCGCGTCGATGCAGGCACACAGAGCCAGCCACTCCTCTACTCCCGCCACAGCCGAGGCTTTCTGGACAACTACTTCTCCGCCATCCACTACATTCATCCCATACTTGATAGGGAACTCTTCATCCAGAGGTGTGAGCGCTTATGGACCAGCGCCGAGGGCACCCGCGTCACTAGCTTTGCCGCCCTCTACTACAGCGTCCTTGCCCTCGGCGCCCTTGTCGGGGTCAGGCCTGACGAGCCTCTCGAGGGCCTGACCAATCTCCAGTGGAGCAGAAAGTTTTTCGACCAGGCCAAAACATATTGCAACCAACTCGGCATGGTCACTGATCTCGAGATGGTCCAGTGCTATTTCTTTCTGGTATCATCCGTGCCGTACATTTCGAGCCACGGAAGGACATTTGAGCTGACTTTAAACACAGGCCAAGGTTTGTCAGAACGAACTCAGCCCTCACTGTCAGTTTTTCCCTAGATCACAGACTGTTTCGAGCACTAACGGCCCCAGTGTGCTATATGTACGTCGGTCTTTCTGTCAGGACAGCGCTGGCCATGGGTATCAACCGAGGCCCCGGGCCCAATGCAAGGACAGATACGGCGAGATTGAAAGCAGAATCCCGGACCTGGTGGTAAGTATTGAGATGTTGCAATGTGATCGACAAAGACTTTTGAACGGGTACTGATGTGTTATGCTCGCCTCAGGGGCCTGTACTCCCTCGAAACGTAGGTTACGAGTATCACTTTCCCTGGACCACCACTCTAACGTTCGCAGTGAGTTGTCCTTCGCAATGGGCAGGCCGGATACATTAGGAGCAGATCTCTACCACACCCGCCCGTATCCTTTCATACAGGGCTCACCAAACGCCGACGCCAGTCAGCCCGAGCTACTCGAGCCTCTCCATTGCGCCATTATCAAATCCATGGTAGACTTTTCGCGACTGACGAGGACAGTCTGCCTTGGCATCTATCTGTCCGATACGCCTGTTCTATCGACGACTGCCCTTGCTTTCCAGATTGAGAAGGATCTTGACCGATGGATTGAGAGTCTTCCAGAGCAAATTCGACCAAACATCACCGCAGGCCCGCCGTCAACTCTCAAGGCCGCGCGAGATCCTCAATGGGCGAAGCGGCAAAAGCTAGTCCTGACCATTCGTACGCCTCTCGCATGCTCGTGATTTCCGCGCGCGTCATCTGACTTGAATTAGGGTATCATAACATGAGGATTCTTTTGTTCGGATCACTGCTGCTCAAGTCGTCCGGGACGGAGCGCGCATCGATCCCTGATGCACATGAGGCCACGGAGAAATACCTCGATTCGGCCTCGAAAACTATTGAAATCATATATCGAACACACGAGCACAACGACTTCTTCCGTACCTGGTACGTGGTCTTTCTCTGATCTACCTGCAACTCATCCTCTCTAACAGCCTCTCCAAGGTTCTACAATACCACATACACAGTGTTTGCCGCTTCCATCATCCTCGTGCACATTACACGTTCGTCAGAGACCGACAACCAATATCTACTAGAGCGTGTCGGCATGGCCATCGAGATCCTCGAGAACATGGACGAGTGCGTCGTAGCCCTAGAGGCCGCCAAACTACTGCGCCAGGCGAAGGAGAAGGCGCAAAGCTCTGGGCCATTCACCTCCAGCCAGGCTGCTTACGACTTTGAGGGAACCATGCTCCTAAATCAATACTGGGGCCCATTGGACCTTCTAGGCGGCGACATGGACCTGGATTTTGCCTTTCAGTTCTCGGACCTCGATGCGCCTGGCGCGTCTTGAGGCGATGAGCTTTCCCGCGACAGTACCAACCCATCTCAACGTTGCATTTGCTCATTCTCAAAAACGTTGATCAGAGTGCCAATGTGGGGCAGTATTTCGACGGCGAACTCATCATCATGCCTTATGGTCACCTTGGGCTTGCGGCCCGCGCCAACGCCAGCAGGCGTACCCGTGATTATGACCGTGCCGGCAGGCAGCGTGGTGCCCTGCGACAGGACGCTAACCAGTTTGGCGACATTTTTAGATCAAGTCACTGTGTTTGTTGGTTGGGGGGGGAAAAAAACTCCTCCCCCCTTACACATGGGTTTCAGAGGGCGATATACGTTACTCGGGGACGGGGAATCTTGCATGACCTCGCCGTTCTTCAGACCCCGGATATGCAGCGCTGCGGGATCCGAGATAAGTTCCTTGGAGACGATCGCGGGACCTATGGGACAGGAACCGTCAAAGCCTTTGGAGTAGCACCATTGCGACTGGGCGAATTGGCTCGCGCGGCTGGAAACGTCGTTGCAGGCCGTGTAGCCAAGAACATAGTCGAGGGCTTCGGTTTCGGACACATTCTTGCATGCGCGGCCGATGATTACCGCGAGCTCGGACTCGTAGTCGCCCGTGTCGTCTGCCTGTGTGATCGCCGGGAGCAGTGTCGGCGTGGGCCAGGGGCTGGCGAGCGAGGTGCTTGGTTTTCTAGTTGTGTCAGCACACACAGCTTCATCTCTAGAACATGCTGCTCGGCTCAGCTCTTACAAGAAGACGGTTGGGACTGTGGGAATCGGTGCGTCAAGTTCTTTGGCGTGCTGCACATACTGTGAGGGTTGTTTAAAAAGGCAACTCCCTAGGTGATGGGATCATCCACTGCTCTCGGGGCTCACTTACATTCAGGCCAATGCATCGGATCGTGCCGACCTCATGAGGCGCAACGGGAGAGAGAACCTTATCGACCACCTCCCGCTGCGTCGTCTTCGTGCCAGGGCTGAGCACGGAGGAACCTGACCAGACGAACACAGGCACGTCTTGGCCTTTGCGCAACGCAATCCCGACATCGATGGTGGCTGATTCAGGCTCGCCGATGAGCACCTTGAGGTCGTTGGACTTTGGGATGAAGCGAACAAGGCCTGGAGGGGATGTCAGATTCCTGAAGCGGCCACTTGCACGTAACACACAGGTGGGCTGAGAAGAGCGTAGAAGGGACTGGCCAGCTACCTACGCTGAAATGACGGTAGAGACATGATGACAGGGTCTAGATCGGATACAGTCGAAGTGAATCGCTGGCAGGAAAATCGATGCGCTTGAGGTTCATGGCTTCTAGGTCGCTCGAAAGGCCACGCGACATTCTTTTCAATCGAACCATTCTCGTCCTCATCCTTCCATGGATCATTGATCCATGGTCCGATAGTCCTAGCGTGCACCTTCGCACCAAGGACTCGGGGTCTCCTCATGCGGAGTGCGGGTGTCTTGGCAGGGTTCGGGATATCCGGATGCTCCTCCGGGATCGCTGTCACAAGGGAGCTCAACGCCATGCGAACCCATCGGGCTGTGTCCGAGTGGATTGGTCTCAGACACAATGACATCGTCGGTATGGTACACAAGGCTTCAGATGAGTCGAACACTCAAAGCCCAGCCTCCCGATCTGTTTGAATCTCTCATTTCACAGCACGAGATCCAAAGTAATTCAACCTTGAGCATCATCTCCCTAATCGCAGAACGATGGGGTCCAACCACGCAGCCGAGCATGGCGAGTTCCGTCAATTCCTACCAGATGTGAACAACGCCCGGTTTACGGCCATGAGGAAACAAGACGCCTCTGAATACGCTGAAGATTTCAAACTCAACAGGAACCCCCCTTGGCTGCACGCGCTCTACGTCCACTGGCGGAAGCTCTTCCAGGAGCCTTACCGGGGGATCACAACGGATGGTGGGCATGCCCCTGACTTTATAGTGACAATGACCATGGCAATAGCTAATGTCGGGTTTCCCCAGGGAACATTCGCCCGGATCTATTCAAGATTCAAGACGAAGGTGTCCCAATCGAAGACATTGTTAGTTCGGCAGATGCTCTGCTGGGCATGCTCGACGAAGAGCAGCGTGCGCTTGTCAGCTACCACATTGACTCTCCAGAATGGCGGTCCTGGTCGAATCCCGAATTTCTCCTGAGCGACAAGGGCCTGCGCCTCGACAGACTTAGTGATGCGCCTCAGATCAAGAATGCCATCATGCGTGTTCTCCAGACGACGCTGTCGCCAGAAGGCTACGCCAAGGCCGTCGCCGCCATGCGTATCAACGGGTTCCTGGGTGAGCTCGTGCAGGCGCCGCGCGTTTGCAATGAGTTCTCGTACAACTTTGTCCTCTTCGGACAGCCGTCGGCGTCGCGGCCCTGGGGCTTCTCGTTTTACGGCCACCACCTGTGCCTCAACATCATCCTCTACAAGGCTCAGATTGTTGTCTCGCCGTGGTTCACAGGCGCCGAGCCGAACCTCATCGACAGTGACGGCCCTCACGCGGCGACGCGGATCCTCCACGAGGAGGAGGTCCTCGGCCTGCACCTCATGCAGAGGCTATCACCGGAGCGCCAGGCGGAGGCGCAGGTATACAAGCTTCTCAAGGACCCGGCCATGCCCAAGGGGCGCTGGAACCACGACGACCAGCGCCATCTGTGCGGGGCGTACCGCGACAACCGCGTCGTGCCGTACGAGGGCATCCTCGTGGGCGACATGACGGCCGCAGAGCAGGATCTCGTGTCACAGATCATGGGCCAGTACCTCCTCTACCTCCCAGAGCAGGCTCGACTGGCGCGGATGGAGCAGGTCAAGGCCTGGTATCACGAGACGTACTTTTGCTGGATCGGGGGCTTCGGCAACGAGGACGCCTTTTACTATCGTATCCAGAGTCCGGTTATCATTGTCGAATTTGATCACCACTCCGGCGTATTCCTGACGAACAAGGAGCCAGCCAAGTTTCACATTCACACCTTATTGAGGACGCCCAATGGGGGCGACTACGGTATGGCGCTGAGACCGTTGATGGAGGGCATGGAGCAGGGATTTGTGTGGGAAGGTTAGCTGAATAGTTTTGCATAATTATAGCCCTTTCGTCTTAGGAGCGAAAATTGGGCGGATGGTACCGCGATATCTTTCTAGATGGATCTCCCCTCTGGTTCTCGTGTAGGCATTCGGCTGTTCGCGATATCGCCGAGACTAACACCTCAACAAGCGCAAGTCATGAGCTTGAGCTGATGCCAGGGGATGTTCTTCAGGGGCTCCCCCACCTCTACATGATTCGGAATGTGGAGGTATCCCCCTCACTCCCCGCCCCAGATGGCGGGGTCGTCCTTTTTCGGAGGGTTGCCTAAGCCCGGAAATCCCGAGTTTTGGGGGAACGTGGGCGCAAGATCCTAAGGACGACTGTCACCGGCATCGTGACTAGGCAGATGGAGAATCTGTGGTTCATGGCTTCCGTTCAATAAGGGTTGAGCAAGACGCGCGACGTCGCGATTTACTTCAAAACGTTAATGTCCCGGCGGGTTTTGATGGGATTGCCCGACAGTGAGAAATACACAACTAGATCACGTCCCAGAACATTTCTGCCGAATCACACTTCAGTGTCCTGCCACTTTCGCTCTCACCGGCCGGAACAAAGCGGGCAATATGACCTTCAAAGAGCTTCTCGAGGAGCTCACGCTCCAAGAGAAGGTCACTCTTCTCTCAGGCCGCGACTTTTCTACAGCAGCTGGCGTTGAGAGGCTCGACATACCGCCCATAAGAGTATGAACGCCTCCTCACGAGCAGCAGGACATACACTGACACACCTTCAGGTCGCTGATTCCGTCAGTGGCATCCGTCCTGCGGGCATCGAGGCGGACCTCACAACAGCCAGTTTCCCCAACACAGCATGCTACGGTTCGACGTGGGATGCCGAGCTCCTGGGTCGCCTGGGCGGCGAGCTCGCCCACCAGGCGCGCATGAAGAGCGCCCAGGTCGTGTTGGGGCCTACCATCAACATCCATCGCGATCCGCGCGGCGGCCGCAACTTTGAGTGCATGAGCGAGGATCCCCTGCTGTCGGGCCATCTTGCCGGCGCCGTGGTCAACGGCATCCAGGCCATGGGTGTCGGTGCGTGCCCCAAGCACTTTGTCTGCAACGACTCGGAGACACTGAGGCACTTTTACGACGTCAAGCATTCGGCGGACAGCAGGACCTTGAGAGAGGTCTACCTCGCCGCCTGGCAGCATCTGTTGAGGATATCGGATCCTGTGGGCATCATGACGGCGTAAGGATCCCCTATTCGAGGCGTAGGAATGATGCGCGAGAGGCGCGAGAGACAGAAGACTGACGTGAAAATCAAACCAGATACAACAAGGTCGATGGAGCTTTCTGCAGTGAAAACAAGCCCTTGATGGAGGGGGTGCTCCGGGCCCAATGGGGATACAAGGGCATCACCATGTCGGACTGGTTCGCCGTGCACAACACGGCCGCACCCATCCAGGCAGGCCTCGACCTCGAGATGCCGTTTCCCATCTTCAGGGGTGCCAGGCTTGTCAAAGCCGTCCAGTCGGGCGAGGTGACCATCGGCGAGGTCGATGCTCGCGTGCTCAAGATGCTGGAGCTGCGGGATCGGACCAAGGCGTGCCACGGCATCAGCACCGAGAAGTCCATCATCAATGAGAAGACGAACCGGTTGGCCTGGGAGCTGGCGGCCAGCGGCATTGTCCTCTTGAAGAACGAACAGGAGGCACTGCCTCTTGACCTGACACAGTCCTCTGCCGATACGGTTGCCGTCATTGGGGAGTTCGCGCGAGACCCTGTCATCACTGGAGGCGGCAGCGCTTCATGCACGCCGCAGTACAGAAGCTCTCCCGTTGACCTCTGGAAAGAGGCGGTAAACAACGCAGAACGCGTGCGATACTCTCCTGGCGTGCGGACGCGACGAATTGTCCCTGTCGCCGACACCGATAAACTCGTTGCCAAGGATGGCCGTCCAGGCGCAGACGTGACCTACTTCAACGACGACTCGCCCGAGCCGCTCTTGGAGGAGCACCAGGACAAGCCCGTCGTCTGGATGCTCGGGCAATTCAAGCCAGGTCTCAAGGTACCTGGGTCCCGGCTGACGATCACAACGAAACTGACGCCGTCCACGTCCGGCGATCACACCCTCGCCATCAGATGCACGGGAGCGTTCACCCTCACCGTCAACGGTGAAACCGTCCTGACGGGCTCCGACAAGGGCATCCCGACGGAGCAGTTCATCTTCAACCACATTCTCCTCGAGACAGGCACACAAATATCCATGGGGGCCGGCGTCTCCTACGACATTCGTCTCGACATGGCCGGCCCTCCCGAGCTCGTCATCGGCGAGCCGACCCCCTACGCGGCTAGTCTCTGCTTCGAGGAGGCCTACGACGAGCAGCAGACCATCGCCGACGCCGTCGCCCTGGCCCGCACCTCAGACGTCAGCGTCATCTACGCGGGACGCAACGAGCAGTACGAGTCGGAGGGCTTCGACCTCGACGACATTCGCATGCCGGCGAACCAGGCCGCCCTCATCAAGGCTGTGGCCGCCGCGTCGAAGAAGACGGTGCTCGTGCTGCACTGCGGGAACCCCATCGACGTCAGTGCCGTGGTCCACGACGTCGACGCCGTCGTGCTCGCGCACTTTCCCGGCCAGGAGGGGGCGCGGGCCGTGGTCGACGTGCTGGCGGGCACCGTCTGCCCGAGCGGCCGGCTGGCGACGACGTGGTTCAAGACGCTCGAGGACGCGCCGAGCTTCGGTAACTTTCCTGCCCAGAAGCTGGAGGACGGCAGCGTGCAGATCGAGTATGCCGAGGGCGTCGAGGTCGGCTACCGCTCTTCACAGGCGGCGGCCGGAGACAGAGTCCGGTGGCCGTTTGGCTTTGGCCTGTCGTACACGACTTTTCAGTATGAGGGGCTCGGCGCAACGGCGGAGGAAGACGCGGAGACGGCCGTCTTGCGATGCAGTGTCACGGTCAAGAATACCGGCCGAGTCGCTGGTCAGGAGGTCGTGCAGCTGTATGTAACGCCGGCGGACGGGACGGCCGTGTCACGACCTGAAAAGGAGCTCAAGGCTTTTGACAAGATCATGTTGCAACCGGGCGAGTCGAGGATAGTCGAGCTCACGGTAGATCTCAAAGTAGCGTGCAGCTATTGGGATGAGAACGAGGTCGCCTGGAGGATGGAGCCCGGAACGTATGGTGTCTTGGTAGGGGGGCACGCGGTGCCATTTTCTGTCAGCAAAGGCTCGTTGTGGAACCATCTGTAGAACAATAGACGCGTCTTTGTGCTCAACTACGAGTGGTTTACCATCGCGTCGTAGTCCGTCTCTACAACAGCAAGTGTCTTGTCAATCCTGTCGACATACTCCAGGTGAGGGACCTCGGCCGTGAGTATAGACAGGAACAACAGCCACGATGAAACGGGTACGTGTACTGTGGAACACAACACATGATCACAGGTCACGTTCAAAGAATCGGAAGAGGAATAACAGGTAACGTCAGGGTGATCTTCAATGGCATGGTATTGCTGGCTACAGCTACCCGCCGGGTAGTAGTTCATAAAGCCGAAAACTCGAAATCAGCCCTGTACTCCGTTTGTCTCATGCTTTGCACTCAACACCCTTTTTGAAACCCTGTTTGCTCCCCCGCCCCCATTGTCCTGGACTAGAAAACATGAATCGTCTACTGGCCAGCAATGGCGTGGGCGCGACGGCGGTCACGCTCCTCGGCGATGGTGAGCTTGACACCCTTGCCCTTGGGCAGGGAGATCCAGGGCTTCTCAGAGCCGATGACGAAAACGTTGCTCTCACGGGTGGCGAAGGTGTTGTCAATGGCATCCTTGACGTGGATGATGTTGAAACCACCGTCGTGGCGCTCACGGTGAGTGATGACACCAACACGACCCATGTTACGGCCACCGGTGACCATGGCAATGGCGCCGGTGTCGAACTTGATAAAGTCGGTGATCTTGCCAGTGGCAAGGGTCGATCTTGACGGTGTCGTTGACCTTGATCAGAGGGTCAGGGTAGCGGATGCTGTGAGAAGGACGCAACGTTAGCATACGTGAGGGGAAGGGAGACACATACAGCCGCATAGATGGTCGCTCCAATCTCGTCGCGGGGGTTTGAACGGAGAGGCTGCGAGGCAACAGGTGGCAGCAGCACGCTTGGCAGCAGCAAAGCCGAAACCCGCTGCGCACGTACAGGCCGAGAGATCCAGCCTCCCGGAAGAGGTGTCTATCTCTTTGCTCTTTCCAGCGTATTCATGATCCCCCCCCGAGTCGACCAAAGCTTGATCCAACGGCTGAATGATGTCTTACGAGGGCATGATTTGACTCACGTCCTGGCATCGTGCGTGACCAAGAATGGGACTCCACCACGGCCAAGCTGGACACGCTTGACCTTGCCGAGCTTGTACTCGGCCTCCTCAGCCTGGATACGGTGGACGGTGAAGCGGCCCTTGATGTCGTAGATGAGGCGGAAGTTCTCGCCGGTCTTCTCGATGGTGATGACGTCCATGAAGCCAGCGGGGTAGGTGATGTCGGTGCGGACCTTGCCGTCAACCTTGACGAGGCGCTGCATCATGATGGAGCGGGTCTCGCGGAAGTTCAGCGCATACTTGAGGCGGTTGCGCAGGAAGACGATCAGGGGCATGCAGTCGCGGAGCTTGTGGGGACCGGCCGAAGGGCGGGGAGCGTAGGTGCCCGACAGCTTGTCGAGAAGCCAGTGCGAGGGCGCGCTGAGGCGCTTCTGGTGCTTCTTGCTGTGAAGAGAGACAAGTCAGGATCCTGTTGATACTGGCTGCATACCGACCATTGACATGGCAGCGCCGACGACGTTGGGGCTGCGAAATGCGAGCCCGTCATCTCGAAGGCATTGCGAGCGTCAGGTAGAGGGCGAGATCGTGGTGAACTTACAGTCCCTTGCCCATCTTGACTGTTAGTACCGAGTCTGGTGGATGGAGATTGTTGGTGGTGAAGGTGAGGTCAAAGGTCAAGTCCACACGAAAAGTCGGGCTGTACACAAGTGTGGTCCTGCCTGGCGAGAAAATTCTTTGTGGAGGTAGGTTTTCTTGCCCTGGACAGGCGGGACTGTTCGAGAGCGACATCATTGGTTGTTTTATGTGGGCCAGTGCCGACCACCTGCGTGGCCCACCACCGACTGACCGAAGTGGCCCCACTCACCCTCGGTGTAGTGACCGAGATCCGTACCGCGACGAAAAGGGACAGTCCTGAAGCAGATCATCCACAGGCAACAGGGGATGGACAAGACGTGGTCATGAGGAACCAAGGGCGTCGAGGAAACTCTTCTCACGATTGATGATTTCTAAAAACGGTACACACAACTGCACGCAACGCACTCTATCGGACATGTGAATCGACCCAAGCAGTGATGCCGTTTTCGAGTCTCCCCCCTTCTTGTGCCAGAAGCGACAGTTCTCCATCTAAATCATTCCCATTTGCCGTGTCCCGTTGCCGAAGCCATTTTTTTTTCTACTCGCCAGCCAGTCGTAACTTGGCCGCGAGGTAACAAATTGAAAGTGCGCCGTTCGTTCGTAGGACGATGCCAAGCGCCGGGTATATACCCATCCTTGGGTCCTGAGTACCATGAAATCAAGTGGATGGCCCCGCAGGATACCATGAGTCGTTCTGCAATACCTTCCCTGTTGACAAAAGAAAAAGTCGCTTGCATCAGAGGCCCATCGTCTAGATGAGGCTCTAACCGAGCAGCAAGCTAGCGTGCCTGACCGTCAACGGCCGGGCGTGTATTTGCTCTGAGGTCATAGAGACACCAGATCAGAGTCAGATGCCATGTGCCGGCCAGGAAGGTCAGATATCTCTGAATCGTCAAGCAGAAGGCGGGAAATGTCCATTTCGCCAACACTTCCCATAAATGCTGTCGTTGAGGCCTCGGTCAGCTCGAATGGCTGCGGCACGACGGGCAGTTCCTCGTTTTCCATGGGCGACACGGTCCAGCGAGTGAGGTCTTCCTTCCATGCTAGTTGAGCAATAGACGATTGGTGCGCCTGGCGTGGCTGAGAACTGCCGCTCTCCTTTGCTGCGTTGGTCGATGTGTCGACACTGTCGTTTCGCTCCTTGAGCTCCTTGAGATGCAAAAGACCTCTTTCGATCCTTTGGTATACATCTGGGTACTTGTTTCGCACTCGGTCTCTCAAGTCGGTGGGCTGGCGGCCCGAAAGACTGAAGCGCGGGTCGCGCTGGATTTTAGTCCATGACGGCCCGTACTTGTCGAGCCCTTCCAGGATCTGCAGGTCATCTTGTTCCGAGAAAGGACGTCGCTCCCGCCGATGCGACTTTTTGAAAGGCCCATGGATCCCGAGTTCTGCCAAATCTTCAATCTTTTTCCGATGCGCGCGGCTCTTCTTGTGCTTCACCACAGCCTCAGCATCATTGGTGTTCTGCTGACACTGGTCTGGGTCGAATGCTTCATCAGGGTCAATGAGGATATTCTCCGAAAGAAGGCCTGTCTTCGCCTTTCCCTTGGACTCCCGCAGGCGGCGTGGGAAGAGGATCGACCGACGCCGTTGACGTTTCCTTGCCGTTCTTCCGAAGCTCTGTCGGACAGCACGTCCTGAAGCGATCCTTGAGATCCCCCCGCTGTGCGGCTGTTAAAGTTAAACTCGGGGTCGGCGAGAATGTCTGTCCACTTGCCCACACCGTGTCGATTTACACCGAGCAGCAAGTGTGTGGTCTCCGATTCTGACCACTTCCTTCGGGGCTTCATGGCCTTTTTTCTCGTCTTGACGCTCCCCGGCTTTTGTGACTTTGAGGGCTCCACCTCCATGGGCTTGTCTTCGTGTACCTGTGGCAGTTCCCTCGCCGCCGGTTGGCGCTGCGCCGCATCGGGGTCAGGTGTATCGAATTCGGTGGAAGAGATTGGGGGAAAGAGGGCGGCGTTGGGTGGAGGTTCGTGTAGTCCGTTGATGATGGGCGGCATGGGCGGCAGTCGGGTCTGGGATGCTGCCTTTTGTTTCTTCACCGGCTGGGGCAAATGCATGAGGTCGTCCTTATTCGTCATGGCTCGGTGTCTCTTTTTCGATGCGGGGTCGTCCTTGCCCTCAGGCCCATCGTCAACTTCCTGGCCTGGAGCATACATGTGGCTGGCCTCATCCGTTTCGCCGAGGAGCAATCTCAGCGGGATGCGAGGAACGTTGGCGATGGCACTCCTGTCTGTCGCGGCGTCCCCGTCCCTCCTAAGGTCTCGCAGCGTCGCCCCTGCATCATCGTATGCGCCCGCCGTCTGTGATAGGGAGCCATGGTTGCTAGTCGGCGGTGCGGCACCAAGGAGCTCGTCTCTTCGACCAGCCGTTGGTGCGAGGGGTGTCAGCCGGTCAGAGGCTTCGGGGAAAGCTTCGGTGAAGGGAGGAAGGTCGATGTGTCCGAGCTGAGGGGTTGTCGCATCGTTGAGCAGGTGGATGAGGCGCGGTTCGATGAATGCCATCGTGGGCGAGAGAAGTCGGCTCTTGCATCGAGGTAAACCTGCGGTTGAGCACGTAGGCAGCGAGAGGGGGGTGGGTGGAAGGAGGAGGGCACAATGAACAGAAAGGATGTGCAAGATATAAGAACGGACAGCAAACTGTGAAGTCGTAGAGGGCGGGGCGGGTATTTTTGGCCGAAGCAGCTGCGTGGTCAATCAAGTCCGGCTCCTGACGGCACACGTTTTGCTCCGCGAAGGCATTCTCAGGTCGAGGGGCGACACGGCTCAGGTAGGTGGCAGGCACCTACTCCCAGTCGGGACCAAAGATGAGGCAAAGAGGGCACTGGCCGAATAAGGTTGCCTTGGCGCTCTTATCGAAGAATGTTTCACGCTACCGGAGCTTATCAGCACGTGGGGAAGGCTTAAGTATCAGTCCACTTGACATGGACGGGAGGGGCTTGGACTCGGAACTTGGGACCTTGAAGGTGGAGAGGCACAGACTTCGCCTCTCGCCCCCTCCCCCTAGCTACCTAGCAAAGAAGCAAGGTACCGTACCGTCAGGCCAGGGCTATCCGGTTTCGGGTGTTGACTGATTTAGACGTCTGAACAACAGTGGGGAGACTCTTTATTATTAGAGGGAAGACCGAGCCAAAAACAGAGAGGAGACTGAAGTGGCTTCATCGTGTTTGTTGTTTGCTCGACTGGATTAGCCCCTCGTCCCTCCGATACTCGTCAAGCTGCATCAACTTGCGCTGTCGCCTCCCTCTTGTTCTGCCAGCCCGTGTTTGTCCTGCAAGGCTTTGTTTGTCCTTGGTAGTCTGTCGACTCTGACGTTGCCCGCCACCCGTCGCTTCTCTCCTACGTCCATCCCATTCTCGCGTAGCACAGCATCGAAAGTGCCCCCCCCCCCGAAAGACGGAGCAGTCATGGCGTCTGCTCTGCCGGGTTTTCCCCGGACAGTATTCACCATTTTAGAACCCCTGTCGCTGTGCGTCTGCATATCTATTTTCTACTGAAATGTGGAATGATGCGGGCAGTGTACTAGTACTGACACGCCAACAGAGTCGCAGGGTTCCTGGGAGTCGTCGTAAACCCGGATCAGTTTGTCACTGATCAGATAATCCAGCAGACCCCGCCTCTGCACTCGGACAATGGTCGCATGGTGACTTTGCAGCTGGGAAACCTCTACCTCCTGCTCGCCATGATCGGTGTCGCGGTCTTGTCCTCCACGAGCGAGATCAGAGTAGTACGGAACTACCTCGTCGCGCTGTGGGTGGCCGACCTTGGGCACCTGTGGGCTTGTTACCATGGTCTGGGGTATGGCAAGTTTGTCGACGTTGCGCAGTGGAACGCCATGACGTGGGGCAACGTCGGCGCGACTGTGAGCATGACTACATTCCACCCACTGCATCGATGCCTGCTGACTGATTGATGATGCAGGCCTTCTTGTGCCTGACTCGAACGGCGTACCTGCTTGGGCTTTTTGGCCCAGATGGTCTGCCTCAGAAGGTGGCAGTGAAGCGACATTAGAGGAGTTGGCTTTCCTTGGGGCTTCCGAAGCCAGGATCAAGTCTGCAGGGTCGTGTTTGCTAACCACGACACCGCGGCAAGTCGAAACGATTTGTCGATGAATGCCTAGCATGAATCATGGTAGCACAGAACGACGGGGACGGGGCATTGCAAGGCGGAGTGGATGTTGACCAAGCTGAAGTGTGAGGAAGGCGCAGGGCCAGCTACCGTGAAGAAGACCGTGTAGGCATATAGGAAGCTTTGCGTTTTGACCCAAAATTAGGATCAAGTTGAAGACGCTCGTGAGGGAAGTGTGATGCCTTTCCGTTGAAATGGGCCAACTGTGGGTCAAATGATTTGCAGCACTGCCATCCATAGCCCCTCACCATGTCTAGCCACGTCGAGTAAGCCGCATGCAGGATGGATGCAAGGCAAATTATCAGTCTGCGTGCTGCGTGGACAGGCTTCACACAGCGACAAGTGAGGTGCTTGAACCTGAGCACTCTGAGGCACCCAAGTCAGCTTAGAAGGGGAATGTACCTTACGGGTAGGGAGGTAAGTGAGAAGCAAATGTAGATGCCCTGCCTCGCATCTGCCTCACAGTGCCAGGCCGAGTGCCGAGCTGCAGCTACTGGGTTGTTGGTCTGAGAATGGAAAGTGGGTACGTAGCTCCAGTGCTGAAGGTACGTACCTACCCATCGTTGCAAGACGAGGGTTGCTGGCTCCTGAGGCACGAAGGCCCGCCATGAACAATAACCCTAGAGGGTTAGGGTCAGTCCTCACGGTCACCCCAGCTTCACAGTCTCCCGTCAACAAGCAATCGAGCTGCGCAAATCAAAGTAGTCATCGCCATGCCGCGAGCGAAATCAAGTCGTCTGGTGCCCGATCCTCCCGCCCAGCAGCAAGAAGGGCGTGTAACGCGGTCGCGCCAGCGCGCCCCAAAAACACAGCCATCACCACCACTTCCCCAATTGCGACGCGTCAAGCAGTCCAATGATGGAGAAGAACTACGGAATCTACCAATAAACGTACAGGGAAAGAGGCTTCCGAGCCTGTGTCTTCTTATGACCCGCCAGCTCGACGTGCTGCTCCCATGGTCGGGGATCGTGCGCAAAGCATAAACCTGGATAACATCCAGCCCAGCATTGCGGCCAACAGTGGTGAGCATGCTGCATCTGCTATCCACGAAGTCCTGAGAAGCTGATTTTGCTGGCTCGTGCCAAGATTATGACGCCTACTCTCAGTCAAATGTAGATGATGAGGAAGATGGTGAGTTTGCCTGAACCCTATAACCAGCAAGACTGGGTGATTCATTCCTCTCTAGAGCCTTCAAACGTGCGGCATGCGTCGTCAGCAGGCGATGAGAGCGAAGAGGGTATCGTCGATCCACTTCAGCTTGACAACGAGGCTATCGAGTTACAGACTCTTGTCTTGCGAGACATCAACCAGGCCTCGGAGGCTCTGATCGACCAGATTTTTAGGGACCAGAAACCGCGACATGAGGTGTGGAAACGACTGATCGCCGTCCACCGCAAGCCGTTCACCGAGTTCCGCCGCATGTACGTCGATGATAGCGTGCCATTGATCGATATACAGGGTTCAGCCGATCGTCTAGGCAAGGACGTTCAGAAGCAGGCGCAAGCCATATTCGCATCCGTGAATCTGGCGAGTTTGCTTGACGAGATCTGCGGCCTCTCCCTCGACCCGACAGCACTTCTCCAGCGCCTGGACCAGGACTTTCCTGCCCCTTTCATGCCCTTTTTCCACGAGATGATCGACGAAGGTGTGGAATGGAATGTCGACGGTAAAATCGTCAGACTGGCGCTCAGTATTCGCACCCAACGCCTGATTTGCGCCATTGAAAACAAGCAAGATTTCGATATTGAGCGCACTGTTGCAGCTATATTCTCTATAGATGATGATGCTCAGGAGCCGGACGAACTCCTTACCCCAGAGAACATGGCAGGCATATGTTGTCTCAAACAACCTCTAGAAAATGCCATCGCTACTGCTTGTCACGATAGGGTCAAAGACATCCTCGAGACGGCACGCCAAGCCCAAAGCACTGCGGACATCATACGACATCTCAAAGAAAGGTTTCCCCCACAGGGCTGGGTTTCAGACCAGATCGACTGGGCATTAGAGCAGTTTCAGGAAGTGCAGCGAACCATCCAGGACGACCTGCACACCGCAGCGAGCAACCGCGAAGCGTCGAGATCTGTCGCTGGCTCACAGGGCTCGCAACAAGTTATACGCCCTCGGACGTAAGCAGGCTCTCCGGCTCCATGTTGCAACGATTGAGTTCTACTAACCACATGCAGATCCGGACAACAGCTCCCCATCACCAACAGCGCCGTTGCCCGATTGATGCAGCTTGGGGAAGCTGCTGGTGTGTCACAAGATGCCTATGGGCCTGCATCGTTTGGCAACGCTTATGACGGCCCGCGATCTCCGCAGTATGGCCGGAACAGTCCCCTCAATGTACCTGGCTCACCGACCTCGACAACAAGCGACATGTACGAAAACGCCATCCTCAGACAGCTTCCCTCTTCAAGCCGGCAGACATCCTCTCAGGCGCACGTTGTGGGCTCGCAGACCCAACTACCTGCCGCCTCCAGCTTCCGGTCAGCCAACAGCAACAACGACGGTAACAGGAAGCGAGCACGGGCCCAAGATGATGATGTCTTTGAGACTGATGATGTGGACGACGACTTTGAGCAAGACGAACGAGAGCCCGATGAGCGCCGACGCGCCGAAGACCGACGTGCCATGCCCCCGCCACCGTCGAAACGCTCGCGTCATGACACGCTGCCCTCGTCAGCCACTCTCGTCGGCTCCTCCGCTCCCCTCCCGAGGCGTCACGCCGTCCCAGATCACAGCCGAGCCTTCGATCAGCGGGATCCCGAAAATCCGAATGACGAAGATGGACGCAGCCACACTGCTTCCTCCTTTTCGAGCTCCGCCATCCACGCCGACTACCGCGACATCCAGAAGCGCAACCGCAACAGCACCCCCACGACCCCACGCGTCCAGCACCGCGTCCCTTGGTCCAACCGTGACGTCAGCAAGCTCATCGACCTCATCGCCACGCTGGGATGCAACTGGAGCCTGATCGAACAAGGGGCGAATCCGCGCACCGGGCAAAGCACAAAAGACGAGGAGCCCACGGGGTATGACCCGGAAAGGCACTTCGAAGACCGCCGAGGCCAGCAGGCGATTCGGGACAAGGCGCGCAACCTCAAAGTGGACTTCCTCAAGTATGTCATCCCTCGCCATCTCTCACGCATGTCCGTCTACTTTGCCAGAGCACCAGCTAACGCCCGTCTCCAGAGCGGACATCGTCTTACCACCCGGCTTCGACAGGGTCCTCCTCGGCACGAAGGAGGTGAAGGCGCTCACGGGCCGTGGCAAGAACCCATACCGGCGCGAGCGCGATGTCGACGCGGACGGAAACCCCACCAACACGGAGTACTACGAGGAATAAAATCCGTCTTTGAGTCGGGCCCTTTCGTCCTCACTGTGCCCTTCGTGCGCTTGAGGCGGCTTCGGAAAGGTCTTGGCGAGGAAGTCTGCACGGAAGTGAGTGAGGCCCTTTCTGTTCTCCCAATGTCCAGCTCGGTCTAGCACGCTGTGGCCTCGAGCCTGTCCCCTTCTTTCGGTCGAAGCGAGTGATTAGACAGTTTCTTTGCTCCGGGGGGGCAGGGTTTCTTTTTTTCCGCGGACTCCCGTGGGGCAATAATGTTGCTGCAACGTCACTAGAAAACAATGGAAGATTTGATACCCGCCACGAAAAACGTCAAATGTTGATGGATAAGACTATTGAAATTCGATAACTAGAGGGCTGATGATGCACCTTTCAATCACAAGGATAGAGTCCTCTGAAGACAGTAGCACAACATTATTGTAAACATCTCAATTGAACTAACAGGAGAGAAATATCAGGGCCTCCGTCTGGCCCTCTGTTTTTTACACTCCGTCAACCATTTCAACCCTTTCATCGTCCATCCTGAGGGCTGGCCTTCCCCGCGGCAAACCGCATCATCCCG
>NW_003315037.1:2018366-2021596 GCF_000150825.1 Verticillium alfalfae VaMs.102
AGTTTTGCAAAGTTCATCAAAGTATGTATGGCGAAAAGAAGTGTAACGCATGAGATAGGTAAAAAGGGGTATGCTACATGTTGCCAGGCACCCAGGTGAAAGAAAGCGGTGGCAACTGCAGGAGAAAGGGGAAAAGAGACCAAGGAAAAAGGATGGAGCAGACTCCGAGTAGGTCTGTTTGTGGTATCGACGGTGGGGTTCTTCTTGCAAATGCCGAGGAAATCATAAGCCATCGTCAGGAAAAGGCCAAGGTACGGCCATGAAAAGCGCCAGCCCTTCTGGAGAGAGAAAGTAAAAACAAGGAGAAACAAGAGAGGGCGTTCGTGATCCAATTAACCGCTGATTGCTGGTTGTCCATTATTGTCCAGAGGGCATGAGGGCTCTATCGTCGGCGGTTCGCCGGGTCCCTGCTCTTGAGGCGGGATGTCCTCCAGCCCTCATACCACTGCTCGCGGCTGGCCTCGCGAAGCTCCGCCCGCCATTCGGTGAAGACGGCTTCTTTGAGCTTGTTAAAGTCGCAGTGCTGCTCGTCATAAGGGTCGGCAAACCCCCACGGAAACTGCCGTCCGGCAATTTCAGGCTCATACAGATCTGGGCTGATGATGGAAAGAGGCAGGAACGGAGTTTCGTCCTTCTCTTGCTTCTCCTCCTCCTTGGCTTTGTGGCGGCGGATGGATTGGCCGGACAGTCTCTTGGCCGATGGCGAAGATGGCACGGACCGGACCAACTCGTCACCGCCTTGGATTGGCAGATCATCGTCTTCGGGAGACTGGTCGGAATCATCCTCGAGCGCGTCCTCGTCGGCCTCTTCGATACGGTCCGAAGAGTCGTCATCGTCGTCGCCCATGCCGAGAGCCTCCAGGGGGTCCAGGTTAGCTTTCTTCAGGCTTTCCCAGACAGCCTTCTTCAGAACTTGCATATGCTTCGTCGTGATGGTGTCGGCTTTGGAGACAACGGGAATGACCGTCGTCTTGCCCTGCAGGGTACGTAGGACTTGGAGATCGAGATCCTCGTCGAGGCCGCCGGACACGCGGTTGAGAAAGCGGCTTGCCGCCGTGACCATTGGCTGAGGTGGCCTTGGCGGACGCCAGGTTGCGGTCAAGCCGAGCAGGGTCAAGAACCATAAAGGCAGCGTGAATGTGGGTATCCTGAACGCCAGGCGATCGCACAACCTTCATCTCCTCGGCAAAGGTTTCCTCGAACCGGCTTTCCAAGAACGCCGACATCTCGCGGAGCTGGAGATCGACAACATTCTTTTCCAGACCCTCCGAGTCCCAAAGTGTAAGGCCGACACGCTCGCCTTCGATTTCAGTCTCGAGATAATGGGGGATAAAGTTGCCAGACGCAGCCACTCGAGGTGCTTCTTCCTCGATCTCGCCGCGGCGGGATCGTTTCTTCGGAGGGAGGGCTAGACTGGTCTTCAGAAACTCGAGGAAGGAGGTCTTGCCGGCGCCACGTGTGCCGATGATGAGGATGCTGCCGAGGGAAAGCAATGTGAGCGGGGTGAGACACGGCAAAGCATGGTGAACATGGCAGATCGGTGGGCCGGGAAGGGAAGAGATGGGAAGCGGGCGGGGCATCGTTCACTTACTTGAAGGGAGTGGGATCCTTGCGTCTCCTGACCCGCCTAGGGCTGTTGATGGTGCTGATAGCACTGCTGGCATAGCTGTAGCGGCCACGATGGGTCATGCTCTCGGTGCGAGCATAGGGGTCGTAGGCGTTGCTGGGGATGGGGGGGACGGGGGGAGCGCTGCCGACGCTGTAGGCGGGCTCCATAGAGGGACGAGAGGTGGTGTACATGCCGCCACCGCGGTGATCGTCAGAGTAGACAGAGCCGGCGTCGGTGCGCAGGTCGGAGGGGATGGAGTTGGAGAGAGGAAGCTGGTCGTGGGCGTTGTAGAAGTCGGGCAGCTTGGGGGGATTCCTGGAGATGGCGGCCTGCTGGCGCTGGCGTTCGAGTTCCTGCTCCCTCAGGGCTTGGGCTTTCTTACCGCCCTTCCCCAGGTCACCGGATTTACTGCGTCGGAGCAACATGCCTAGGCTGGAGCGACGGACGGGCGGCTGGCTCATTCTTTGCTAAAAGTGCAGCTGGCCGAGATGGCATGAAAGGACAGTTTCAGACTGAGTAGTCGCGATGAGACGGTGGAGCTTGGCGGGCAAGCGAGAGACAGAAGGGTGGAAGCGCAACGTCAATTGACGAACCACTGGGGCGGGACTGGGCTTGACTTATGACGAACCGGCTGAGTCCGGTGGCAGCTGTCGTGGCTCGCTGAGCGAACAGGCTTGGGTCGGTTGGTGGGGTTCGACCGGTCGCAGGATGACGGATGACGGATGACGCCGTGTCGGCAGATGCGTGGGTAGGGTCGAACGAGGGCGCGTGTGTATCCCAGACCGGGTCGCAAGCAGATGAGAACGACGGGTCAATGTCCGTCGACCTGGTGCACCTGCTGCAACAGTGAGGATAGGAACTGAAATGATGCGCGGCAGGGAAGCGGCAGCGGGCTATTTAGGCAATCGAGGGGGTGGAGGTCGACAGGACGTCGCAACGGTGAAGGCGAAAAGGGGGTAAGTAGCAGAGAGCCGCAGGGCGGATTGCGATTATGCGTGGGTTGGTCGCAGTAAGGGGTTTGGCGGCAGCGGCGCCGTCGCAGGGTGGGTGCTGTTTCGAGTGAAGCTTGGGCTGCGTGAAAAGCCAAGGCAGTGCTGAGGGCACGAAGACAGGTAGGTAGGCAGGAAGATCTGGGGCGGAGTCGCGCGCGAAAAGTAATGGGAGGGCAATATGCAGTGCCTGGGTAGAATGAAGTGATCAGCCAGGTGCCAGGAAGTTGCTTGTCACGGAGAGCAGCGCGCGCGGCAGCAGGTCGATGGATGGTTGCGATTCGCAGAACGATCGAGTGGTTGGGTTGGGCGGGAGGGGGGAGCGAGCTCGTGGCAGCGGCACTAGGCCTGTTGCAGGGTTGACCAATGCCGGCGCCGGGACCTGCCTCCTTTTCCACGCCATGGTGCTGTCTGACTGTCTAGCTGCCTAGCTGACAGTCTAGCTGGCTGGCTGTCCTGCTTGGATGGGTCATGGAACTGGGTTTCGTCGCCAGCGGGACAGTGGCGATCGTCCGACGCGACCACCAGTAACAAGACGAGGTACCCAGGCGAGCCAGATGGGACGACGACGATCCGGGCTAGGGCTCCCAAGAATTCGCCGGTCGCGTGTCTGTGTCTGTAGGGGGGGAGAG
>NW_003315037.1:2022610-2026406 GCF_000150825.1 Verticillium alfalfae VaMs.102
TTTCACCCAGAGGCAACAATGCAGATCGAACATCTGCAGCCAGGTCAATCTTGCTCCTCCCCTCCCGTCCTGCCCATCCTGCCAATCGCTGGAGGAACAGGGGCGGGGGGATTCGAGTGGACGTTTGGCTCTAAGCTGTAGGACCTCCCGAATGTACCTTGCAGAAGCAGCTTCCATCCACGGGTACCTGGCAGGCCATGGAACCCGCTAGTGTCGCCTAAGCATGCGCTGAAGACAATGGAGTGGGCAGGTCCAGGGGCTTGTGCTCCTTCCCCCAGTCCAGGAGACCAGTATCTGAGGCTCCGCCGCTAACGCTATTGGGCACGCACTCCAGACTCACGCTCCACTGGCCTCTGACTGCCTGCTACTCATGGTCCTGTGAGGCATCGTATTCCCCTCAATTCCGCATCTCAAGATTGACCTAGGCAAATCCTCCTGGGTACCGTGCCTGACCTGACCTGGAAACCTTCTCTGGATCGGAGGAGAAGGGCGGCCGCATCGTAATACAAAACCCTTTGAGGAGCTCCAGGTCCTGATTATTGACCGACTTTTGTCCTCTCTCAACGACGTACCGCATCCACAGCATAGCCATTGCTGCAGGTGCCCTTCCGTCATGAAATGCCATGGGCCCTGTCTGTCACGGCGTCGACTCTGCCCACATGGAGAGGCGTCACAGTGTTCATGCATCCTGGGCCGTGGCGCACGCGGCTTCGCTTCGCCTTGCTTTGGCTTTACATGACGTTCCGCGACACCAACCGCATTCAGCTTGACATTGAACGCACACACTCTCGACTGGCCTCAACATTACTTTTATCCCGAGAAAAAGCGCATTACTGCCCCATGCGACCAACCAGAAACAGCAGCGCGCAGAGGTGCCGTCAAGCAGAGCCTCGTTTGAGCTTTCTTCTCTTCACCCCATCATCTTTATGGATTATGCACTAACCCCAACATGATCAGGGAGCCATTTCAATCATGATGCATGCCTTCGACCCGATAGAGTTCCCGAGATACTGTTCCATGTACACACACAACCGAAAGCAAAAGGACGGAAGGGAAAAAAATTAAATTGGCACCTCTCGGGGCAATGCCACGGAGCTCGGCCTTCGCTCTTCCTCTCTGTCCAGTCCAGTCCAGCCCCTTTCTACTACTTCTCCTTGAGAATTGCAGCCCCTGGCTGCCCAGGCCGACTACGGTCCAATCATACTCCAGAACCATCGACGTCTTCTTTCGAAACTAACTAGTGGTCTTCGGCCGCAACTCCAAGCATCCTGGTCCTGCTCCCTGCGCCGGGATCCGTCCCCTAGACTTCTTCGCTTCCCCGTTCTCTCCAACTCTGCATCAGACACTGGACGGAGAAAAACCTACCCGTCTACCGTTTCAAAACCTGGGGCCTGGGCTTCACCCAATCTCCCGCCCCGTACTTCGGATTTGAGGTTGCATTGTTGTCCTAGTCGTCACCGACCGTCAAATAAGCACTCAAATCCCATGCACTACGTGCGGGTTCGAGCAACGACTCAAAGAACCATCTTTGAGTTCCCAAACCTGGCCAGAATTCCCGTTTAATCGTCATCGCTCGTCCCAAGCTGTATTTATCACATACGTCAAAAATTCTTAGCCGACGTTGACAGGATAACAAGGTTCCAACTGCACAGACGATATCGTCCCTGCGCCGGGCAATTCGACCGACCTTTTTCTTAGCTTAATGGACATGGTGCACAAAAAGACGACGTAGTCGTTTTCTCCTCTACGCAGTAGACCCAGAACCCACGTCCGTCATCTCGGGTCTCCTAGAAACAGGGTCGCAAGGTTGCAGAGGGAAATGGAAAACGGCAAGGTCGTTTCATCTTGAGGGTGGCATCCAGTCCAGCCCTGTGCGTTGAAATTGCCCGAGATCGATCTCCGCCCGTCATGTGCTTCACTGGCATTCTAGATCTCGTCCCCCGACGATCCCGAGAGCCTTTCAGCCACCGTTATCACGAGCGATCTCTCGCCTCTGGACTGGATCTTTCTTGGGCTCACAAACGGGCGCCTACAGCGACTTGTGGCACGCGGCCACGCGGCATCCCGTCGCCATGTGTATGGTTGAGAAGAGGTATTCCGCTGTCTATCGATTCGTCCGGATGTTCTTAGGTCACTCTTGCAGACCTTCTTGCCAAGGCCATGGCACCCATCCCGTCTATGTTGACGCCAAGCTATGCGATATGGTTGTTACAATGTGATGGAATCCGAAAGAATGAACCCGTGAACCAACTTGTTTGGCGCTGCACTTCAGGTTGCCCTATCCATCAAACACCTCGTGCTGAAGCTCAATGCCCATGTCCTGGGCAATATCCTTCATCCTCTTCTCCATCTCATCCTCCATGCCACCGCCACGACCTAGCCACTGACGTAGCTTGAAGAAGTAAAAGGCGACATCTGTTGTCGCCATGACCATTTTGAACAGAACATGGCGCCAGGCGTTGTTGAATCGTTGTCCGAGGGGAAGCCTCTTGTCCTCAAACATGCTGCGACTCGCCCACTCGCCCATCATCTTGATGCGATTCACCGGGGATCCCAAATGTTGATTGTTGCCCTGGACGATGCGCATGTTGCGTCCGATGAACATGAGCTCCTTGGGTAGCTTGTCACCATCACCCAAGATCTCACGCACTCCCTGCTTCATCCTCCTCTGCATCTCGTAATGGCGCTCGGCCGGCGTCGCCCCCTCCAAACCCTTCATGAGACCGCTGCGAGTCCGCTGGTCACCACCTTCATAGGGACGCAGCAGCGTGGCGCTGGCAAAGATATCAGCCGCCTTGATACCCCAGTCTTCCGTCACCCGGCTGATGGTCGCGTTGTCGAAAGTCAGGAGCGCTTTCCAGAATTGGCCATACTGCTGACGGAACTTGGGGTCCATGTACACGTAGAGGCCGTGGTCGATGAGCACCAGTTCAGCGCGGCCGTTGGGCTTGCGTCGAATGAAGATGTTACCGGGGTGCGGGTCACAGTGTACGACACCCCATTTGAAGATTTGTGCGGAGAAGAGATCAATCATGGTCGTCATGACATCCTTGGTCGAGACGCCGAGGCCACCCTTACCCCGCGGGCCCTTCCACTCGAGGCGCTCCGGCTTCAGCTGCTCGTTATAGCCCTGGCCTCGGACCTGACGGCGCGCGAGGTCCTTCTGGGTCGGCGGCGGAAGCTGGGCGCCGTTGACGCCGGGCGAGCCCTTGCCATATCCACCACGCCAGGTGCCCGTGATGCCCTCCTTGTCCCACAGCCTGACGCCCTCGATCCACTCGGTCGTCATGACGCGTCTTGAAGACAGCTCGGGATAGACGACGGGGACGTAGACACGGCCGCGCAGTCTCTTCTCGCTCTCGACGAGCTTGCGCATGGTCTCGGAGTTGCGTGCCTCATTCTCGAAATCCGTCTCGAGCTCGAGCCGCTCGGTGATAAAGGGCACGAGGCTGTACAGTGGCAGGTCGAACCACTTGCTGTAGATCCACGAGACCGTCTTGAACGCCCACAGGTCCCAGGCGATCTGGCTCGCAATCTCCCGCTTCTGGATCTTGATGGCGACCTCGCGGCCGTCGGCCAGCCGCGCCCAGTGCACCTGGGCAACGCTGGCACTGGCGCGCGCGCGCCTCTCCATTATGCCATTGCCGCTGCCGTTGCCCTGCGCAGCGCCCGGCGCGAAGCTGACGCCAAACACGTCCTCAACGCTGCGGCCGCCAAAGTCCTTCGCGCACGACGCGCTCGACGTCGGCCCCACGAGTTTTGCGGCGCATCGTCGAACATGCGCGCGAACATTTTC
>NW_003315037.1:2027220-2035752 GCF_000150825.1 Verticillium alfalfae VaMs.102
TTGACCGACAGGCGCCGGAGATAGTCCTTTGCACGGTGGCTTGAGGATGGACGACATGACTGAGGCTCCTCGCGTGTTATCAGCCTGAGCCGTGAGCTCAATAGGCCGTTTTACGCTCTTGCGAACTTGTGGATTTTCCATGATGCTGTCATACATTAGAAGCCGGTGTTGCCATGCAGCACGTGGATAACCTCGCATCTCAGCGGATCAAAGCTGCACTATCCCACAACAACTCCTCGTCTTGTCGACCCCATGGCAATCAAACTGGTGTTGTCAAAGGTGTCTCTTGAAGAAATAGCTTTTTCAAAGGAGATTTTGAACAGAACGCAATACATGGCATGATACCTGACCTGAAAGATAAACATGCCGTACATAGTCTGCTGCGTCTCCGGATTGACAGCAGCAGCTTCACGCGACCCGGGACACAAAGTATAGGTAGGTCAAAAGTTTCGAGCTTCAGGCCTATCCGACATGTTGTGCGTTTTTCTTTTTTTTCTCTTTTTGGACATGTGTTACGTAGACCAAATGCAGTGGTTTTGGTCTTGCGGGTTTTATCTCTGAGATGATCAATCGCAGTTATAACGGATTTGTGCACCGACTTCCCGTAACCAGGGTCTTGATCCATGAAATCAAGCATTCCAGGATATCAGAAGTCTGATCAATCATCGAGTCGAACACCTGAGGATTCGTGCTGGAAAACCGAAGTTGAAAGTCGCACAGCGGGTCTTGGCACGTACCACTCCAGGCTGACAGAGAAAGAAGATTTCGAGTCCCTCGACAGCGTGCTTTATTTTTCCCTGAGGCCCGCGCCCACGTGGTCAAAAACGCGAAGCAGACAACATGCAGACAGGCTATCGAGTGGGATCGTCATATCGAAAGTATGTTCCAACATCAAGACCTTACGTCCGACTCTCGAGGCAAGGCCCATTGGGTACCCGGTAACGAGGCAGCGGCATCCAGATCACGGCCCCAGCCAACCACAACGCGCATCGCCGCCAAGAGGCCGCACAGCATCATGTCGGAGGCAAATGCCAGACTGCGAGCTGCGAGCGCCTGTGGCCTGGCAGCGAGAGCAGCGGGATGAAGCAGGGCGGTCTCGGACTCGGAAATTCTGAGACGTGCGGGAGGCGCCGCGTCGCAGCATCGAGCCGTGCTCCGCTGTTTGAGGTCGGCGATGACGTGGTGATTGGGCTAGATTGGACGGAGATGGCAGGGCAGGCCTTCGCCAAGGGTACTTGTTCTTGTTCACTTGATGGAATGGGAGAAAAACTAAGATTTGAACAGGAGGGGAAACAGAAAGGCAGTCCCAGCTTCACCACTGCCTGTCGACCCGATCGAATCGAGCCATGCTCATGAGCAAATTGACTTCGAAACCCGGCGGAGGAGGACAATACGTCCGTAGCTGACTGAGGCTGGTCTCGGCATATCTCGCATAGGCATGTGTCGGAGCACAGACAAAGCTTGACAGGTTGACGGGGCCGGCTGATACGGTATCTGCCCACATGGATGATCTGCGGGGCAGGCGAGAGTCCAGATGAAGCAGCCGGGATGTCTGCTTCACAAGCAGTCCAGGGGCCTGGAGTCCGACAAGGGAAGAAGCATAGGTGGTTGAGGCTCTCGTCGTGTCGAGTTTCGGCGCAGCATAGAGGCTTCGAGTCACGCTGGAAAATCGTGTAAAAGGCGGCCTGTCGATGAGGTAATGGAAGAATGAGATCATGCCAATCAGCGGACATGACCATGTTGCAAGTTTTCTCCCAAGGAGGTGACGGCAAGGAATCGACCAGGGTGTGAAAGCGGCACATCAATAGGCAACAAAAAAAGTCGCGGGAGAGTGAGCTTGATGGACGCGTGTCAATTGGCACGTTTGGGGAGGTTGTAGCCCCCCCCCCCCACATTCAATCTTGGCCCTTGAAGCGTGGGAAAGGAGAACCCACAGCCGGAGCAGGAATGACCGACCCAGCTTCCTTGCATCAACAGAGAGGAAGCACGCTCGAGCAGGGCAGGAACGAACAATCGACCATCCCTTCAGAACGGAAGCGATTTCGGACGCAGCAAGGTCCCTAGCGGCTCTTGGGAGCATCAAACGTCTGGGGGTCCCAAAAACACATCGGTCCCAGCACCAGCAACTGACGGAGCCAGCTCCAATAAGTTCTTAAAACATGCTCCAGTGCAGTGAAGGTTCAGGTACCGTGCCTTGCGTGCCTGTTTTAGTCTGGCCTTCGGCGCCCTCGTGGCTCCAGACAAACATGGCGCTATCGCCATTCCAGGCCAAGGCGAAGCACTTGGGTGCGGAGAACATCTAGGCTAGCTTTGGTAGCGCATGAGTAGTCAAAGCATTGTCCAGTTCATAGGAGGTTCAAAGGAGCAGCCAGTGAGTGTGGCGGGTTCCAGCGCAGGCGGGAGGGGCTCAAAAGATCGCATTGTCAAGACTCGCCATGGCAATGAGGTGTCAGTAGGTACCTTTTTTAGTCTCAGAGGTATGCAGTGTTCAAAGGGCTTCCGAGTGGATACGAGGCCTGGAAGCCAAGCAGCGGTGGTCATTGGCTGTGCCCTCTTTTCGACGAAGGGGGCGCATGCGGGTTCCGAGCCGATTTCGAAAGGCATGGGCAAGGAAGGCAGATGCAACAGTAGCAGTAGAGGGGAAACATGGCAGCCCGCATCGCATCTTCTTGTTTATCATTTGAGCCACGTCGACGGTGCTTCTGCTGCTACTGCTGCTGCTACTGCTGCTGCTCCTGCTGCTGCATTCTGCTGCTGTATGCATCCTTGCAGTACACCAGACGGGGTGCGTCTTCTCGACCAACTTTCCGACCTTGCCGCGAGTGAGAGAAACATGGCGAGGATCAAATCTCCGAGCCACCTTATCTCCAAATGATGCGGGCAAGGTGGGCAGCACGCCGGTGTTGTGGGTGCTGGTCTTGCCTCGTCTGCTTGGAAACCCTGTCTGATGGGAGTGGAGGAAAAGCAACCAAGGCAAGGCCCCTGGCAGGCTGTTGGCTTCTGCCACCCAAGCACCCTAAAATTCTCCCGCAATTCCACCTTCCTGGTGCTGCAAGTGAAGGCGTGTGGTGGAGTGAACAGTCGCTAGTACCTTAGCCTGCGGCCTGCAAATGCCCCACACCCCCCCTTCAGGCCCGCGACTGCTTTCCTGCGCCTGCGCCACGAAGGTACTGCTCCGGCGGTGCTCCTTCCTACGGCGGGCAGGCTCCCTGCGACCTGGCAATTGCGACTTGGGGCGGAGGCTTGGGTTGTAGTAGGCAAAGGGCAGGAGCGGGCGCAGGGGGAGCCACAGCGTCCCCCCCCCCCCCCCCTTCCAACCAGGCGTCCCAACCAGACTCAACTTGCTCCTCTCCGTCCCTCGTCCCTCAGTGCGCACCAGCACCAGCGGCCACTTTCCTGATCTCCCACACCACCACCAAAGTCTACCTTACCCAAACCACCACCAGGCTTGTGGCGGTTTACCTCAGTCCTTCCATTCACTCGTTTCCGTTTCCTTCTCGAACCTCGACCGCCTTCCTTGGGGTGATTTTGCACGACGAACAACGCGCCACTCGCTCGTGTCGACTCTCTTAATTGCGTCCTCTCCATTATCCGACACACCACCTAAACCGCATCAGAGTCCTAGTGACGCCAGCGTAAAACAGAAGGAAGGAAGGACTCAAAGGCTGTTGGGTAGAACAAGAAAGGTGTACACTACGACGCACGACAACGACGACGACGACAACGCTGGACCTCCCAACGCCCCGACGACCTCAACACCACGAATCCTTTCCGTTGTGCAGTTCGACAATGCTCCCGACGTCTCCTCGCTGCGACTGATCCAACCTGTCCACTCCGTAATACTCGGTGCTCAACCGCGTGCGCGCACTTTGTCTCGCTTCCCAATCATCCATCACAAACCTCAACCGGGCCGTCGACGACCTTTTTCTCTCGCCGCGTCTTGACGACGCTGGCGCTTCCCACCATCACTCTCCTGATATCACAGGCATCTTCTGCCGACAGGCCGACGACTCAACAATAAAATGCTGCGACCGGCGACACCTCTGTCGGTGCTGCTTTTTGCGGCATTCGCCCTCCTGCTGCTCTCCGTGCTCTCGGCTCCCATTATCACGGCGATACCCCTCGGTAGCTTCGCCGGCGTCGACTATGGCGTCCTCGGGTACTGCAACCGCGGCGCTTGCTCCTCCATCCAGGTTGGCTACGATCTTAGTGAGTGCACCCCCAACCGTTACCGCGGCATTGATGCGGTTCCGTGTGAGACGACTGAACACTGACTCGGCGCAGATGGGCTTGGGGGACGCGCCAATGACTTTGACCTTCCCGAAGGCACTCGCAACAGCCTGACGGCTATTCTGATCGTTCATCCCGTCGCTGCGCTGCTGACGCTTATTCTTTTCATCCTCGCCGCTGTTGCTCACCTTCACTCGCCGTCCCATTCGTCTCGCTATCTCCTCGTCGTCTTCATCTTCTCGACCATCACCTTCCTGGTGTGCCTGCTGGCTTTCCTGGTTGATGTCTTGATTTTCATCCCCCATCTCGCCTGGGGCTCCTACATTGTCCTCGCTGCTACCATCATGGTCGGCCTCAGCGGCCTCGTTTCCTGTGCCATGCGTCGCACATTGATCAGCAGGAAGGCCAGGAAGGCTAAGATTGCCGACAACGCGGAAATGAGCGGAGAAAACTACTTCAACCGCGAGGCGCAGTCCAAGGCCGCCATCTCTACCGCATCACAACCCAGCATGCCAGTCCTGAGCGGCGGCAACGGTGGGGTCGACAACTTGCCCGCATTTGCAACCTTTGGGGACCAGAAGAAAGACGACCAGGTTAGCGATGAGCGCATCCCTCTCACCAACCGCAGTCCCATTGAGAGGACCCCGAGCAACCCCACCTCAGATGTGAACACATACAGCAGTACCGCCCCGGCGTCGCGAGCTGGCTCTGTGCCTCGCCCTGAACGCGACCAATATGGTAACCCCATCAACGCGCCGCAGCAGGACGCTTTATGGCATGCGCAGAGGGCCATCCGACAGCAACCGACAGTTCGACCGCATGAACTCGAGGGGTCGTGGAGGCATGCCCCCTGGTGGATACCGCGGCAGGGGTGGCTACGGCGGCGGCCGAGGCGGCTATGGCGGCCCCCCGCCGATGGGCGGAAGGGGGGGTTACGGCCCTCGTGGTCGAGGAGGTTACGGTCCTCCGCCGAATGCCAGAGGTGGGGGGTACGGGCCTTCGCGGGGCGGCTACGTCGCTGCGGGTGCCATGGCCGGCGGGGCCATGATGTCCGGGCGATCCACCCCTGGTTACCAGAACGGGCCAGGCCCCTATGAGAGACAACAGAGTCCTCATAATGCCTATGCCGTGCCTTACGGAGGGCGCCCTGACGAGGCTGCGACCAATTATAGCGTCAACAACAGCACCAACCCCTCTTTGCCCGGCAGTTATGAGGCCTACAACCCCGACAGATCGAGCTTGCCGCGCGCCGAGTCGCCGCCACCCTTGCCCAGCGACGAACCTCGTGGCGTGGTCGGGCAGGCGGTCGAGATGGATGCAGTCTCTGGCAGTCCTGCTCATGCCCCGCAGGGGTATGGATCTTTCGGTGGGCTTCGTGAGAGCGACGCAGACATCGCTGGCATGGTAGGCCTACAGCAGGGAGTACAAGACTCGTCCAACCGCCGCCATGATACGTATATGAGCGAGGGCAGCAAGTACAGTTCGGACGAGTAAGTCGTGCGCAATACCCTTCTACTCAAACGATGGTTCTAACATTTCCTCCTTAGGCAATACATGCCGCCACGCCAAGTCTGGGCACAGGGCCAAGGAAGGAACTCACCGAGCGTGCCGTCGCCGCTAGGTGGTTCCCAGCCAGCAGAGCTTGTTGGGCGCAACTCGCCACAACAAGCAGCTGCGCAGACCAACAACTACTACGAAGACATTGACCCGCGCTTCGCGTCGTCGACGCCGCCGGCGGCAGCTGCCCAGCCACCGCCCATGCAGCCCAACCCGCCGCCATCCGACACCTATGACTACCCCCCTCGCCAAGAGCGTGGCGCTCGTGCGCGTAGCCCCGGCGCTGAGTCTGATCGCTCCAACTTTACGTCCATCTCCCAGAGGAGTGTGAACCCCCGCTGGAACCCGCCTCCACCAATGCCTGGCTACGGCGGCCAGCCCATGCCTCGACGGGCGCCTCAACCCCGGCAGCAAGACGTGCTTCTTAACAACAACCCCGACTTTCAGCTGCCTGGGGCTCGTAGCGCCAACACCAACAGGGGTCCCGGCGCTGGCATGATACCTGGCAGTGCCTACCCTCAAGGGCCTCTTTAATTCTGTCACTTCGTTCACGAGTACCACCGGTTGCCAACCTTCACGCTAGATTTCATCTGGAGATGCGGTACTTCACTTCAAATTCATTCCTTGATCACTCGAGCCATTTCTGGGGGCTCAGGCGACGAACTGTCCTTCGTTCCTGAAGATCCACGCTTCTGTCGCCCCCCCTCCCCAACCTCAAAACTTATTCTTCGCGCCCACCCGTATATATCCTGGTCTCGGATTTTCTCCATTTTTGGGCACTTCGATCCGATCACCAACCCCCTTTGTTGAAATGGGTAGTGAATGGAGACAACGGAGTTTGACAAACGTTACACACCATACTTTTTCCCTTGCGAACTGGTTTGATCTTTCTTTTTGCTTTCTATACTATGTGCGGAACACTCTGTTGGAGTTGCGGATTTCACAGCACCGGCCCATCCTCGGCCCCTTGTAGATGCGGATGGGCTGACCGAGGCGGGGGTGGAGGGGTAAGAAGACACACTTCGGGTCTCCGGGCCCGTGACGGTCGGGCAGGAGGATGCAGAGACGCTTTGACGAGAGCAATGGCCGAGGTTTTGGTTCAAGAGGCGTCTCTTGCCTGCCGGGCCATACGCAAAGTTGGCGAACGGCTCTTGGCCCCAACCGTTACGCCACACAGAGCAAGGATTGGAAACAGCGCGAGGCACCTAGCTTTAGTCAGGAACACGAGACGAGAGCGTATAATTCGCTTGTTGGTTGTCCATGTCTCACGTCTTTGAGTATCTTGCGTGTCGGCCCTATTGTGTTCTCATGTGTGACCAGCACTAGGCGCGCATCGTGAGGGGCGGGGACGACTGGATCATGACGCGCAGGTGCCGATGGGCGCGCCACGCAGGAACAAGTGAAATGGCCTGATTCCGTCTGACAGCGCGGGGTGGCGCCAGCATTTTAGACCCCCGGGGAGTTCGCAAGTAGACATCCGCGCCGCTGGCCCCTTTAACCTTTTTAGTTTAGGGCTGTGCTTTGCAGGGCTGTCGCGTGTCGAGCCCCCCTTTTCCCTAAGGCCCAAGGGAGCCAGCTGCCTGGCTTGTGACAACGACCACACAAGGCGAGGCGAGAGCCCCTTCTAGAACGCGGTTCGCCCCTTGTTGAATCTGTTTTTTGATCGGCCAGGGATGGCGGATCGGTGGTGCAGTGCCCTATCCGGTGGCTTGTTTCTTGGTGCCGGCAATTCCGACTGCCGTGGCGGCTGTGGGGGTGGATGCCAACTTGAAGGTACTTTCTGTGCGTTTGGCTAGGCTGTGGCCTGTATGAGCGTAATGTGGCAGCTTCTGTTCTCGTTTGTGGGCATGGTTTTAGTGTGAGCTTTGCTTGGAGGAGAGTGACAGGAGCGTCCGGTTCCTTGCGAGCCCGTGTGGTAGCATCTTGTTGTTTCTCGTGGCGAAGGCCTCAGCTTCGAGCAGGCAATTTTACCCAAGAAGTTTCTCCTCTCTCCGTCGCCGATGACACGAGGGGACGCGCGCGCGATGGTCTATTCTGTTTTGACATGGGTCAAACTAGTATTCGCATTGGCTTCACCGAGATCAACGCGCGCAGCATTCACCTGGTGAACCTAGGCTGCAGGCCAAGGCTGCAGCTCCTGCTGCCGTGTTGTGTCGGCGACGGCGATAGCCGTAATGGATGCACGCTGGCGTGTTTCCTTGCTTCTGGGACATCAGAAATCCTGGCCCCTTCCCCCCTCCTCTTCCTCCTCCTTCCTCGCTGAGTGGGTGGGACGAAAAAGGGAGTTGACGGAATGGACTGATCGTCCTGACTGGACGGAAGAAGCCTTCTGCCCGCATTGGACTGGCAGGACTTGTTCGGAAGTGGGCGAGAGCTTTGATCGTTATGAAGCTCGTTCGTGTTCCCGGAAGCCCGGGGCACATTGCCTTGCCGGCAGTCAAGGGATATGACAGAAGATGAGAGAACCAATGAGGGTGCTTTTGTGGAAAGGCGAAGGGGGGGGGGGGGGGTGTAGGATGAGCACTGTCCACGGACCGCCCATGTGTCATGGGACTTTTGGCAGGTTGACGTGTGCTGTCTGGCCGGTCAGCGCCGTTTGAACGGAGGAGGGGGTGAACCACGCGCGGCCGCCCGGTGAGCTTGAACCGCCGCTTCCCAAAGAATTTGCTGGCGAGAGGACTTGGCTCCACTCGTTGGCATGGCAGGTTGTATTGGAGCTGCAGTGCGTTATTAGGATATTGAGAC
>NW_003315037.1:2035852-2040421 GCF_000150825.1 Verticillium alfalfae VaMs.102
AGCGTCTATATATGAGTGTCAGCATACTTCGCCCCGCCGACTTCGATTTGGACTTGTATACTCGTTGAACAGTTTTCAACAGACATTGACATTCCTTCTTCTTTTTACTGTTGGCAAAGATGATGTACGCAACAGGCTTGATACGTTCGAGAGATAGTGTTACACGTCGATTCAACCTTGACGCCCACGAAGACCGCTTCATCATCGTCATTCAAGCGGTGACCGCTTCGGAGCATTGCTATCTGGGAGAGCTCCTGTCGACGCAGTCGTACCCCGACCAAAGAGACTGTCACGGCCGTCAAATTTTCTACCGCTATCACCTGTGGATATTCGACAACCCCCCGCTGGTACTCGGGGATTCTGCTCGTAACGGCAGAGAATAGCAGACTGACGGCGGGACCTCAAGCTTGTGAAGTTCGGCCGGGCTTCAAGAGCGGTCGAGCTTGAAGAGCTCCCTTTGTGCCTGTGGGCTTCGCATGGAAACGTCTCCAGCGGACGAGGCTTATCGACCTACCGACCTGACTTACCGTAGACAGGTGAATTTGTCTTGCCCTCGAGGCTGGACCCTCTTGGGCCTCTGACCTCGCTCGGTCTTTGAGCGACGAACAACCAAGGAAGGTGCGGTGTACCGGCATACTTTCCACGTCTAGCACCTGCCGTGTTTCGGTTCTGTTCTTCTCGCCTTCCTGCCTTCCTGCTTCCTGCCCTCCGCCCTCCCGCCTTCCTTCCTTGGTGCTCTGCACCTGCCCTGCAACCATCAAGCTCGGGGTTCGACTGCCCTTCAGCAAAAAGAAAAACATCCGGCTTTCATCGTGGTGATCACACTTTCCATCACCCTCACTCCCATCACCACCGCCCCCTTCCTCGACTGACCGCTCCCACGTCGCCTGAGATCCCCCACCTAGGTAGGTATCTGGAGATATTCATGCCGAACTAGGTAGCCGCTGGATCATCAAGTCACTGTACGTATTCCTCGCACTTTTTCCCGACCTTGCTTGTGAGATGCTACTTACCAGGCTGGCAAATCCTCCTCTAGAAATACTTGCCAACGTCTTCTCCTCCTAGGTTGCCCTTCACCTGAGAGCGCATGCCATAAGGTTGGAATTTCTGGACAGAAAGGTAGTTGGATCTACGGGAGCAATCAGTTCTCAGCTCGGTTTCGTCCTTGCCATCTCGCCATTTTGAGTCCCTTCTTTGACTTCACCCGAGCGAGGCAAGTCTATCTTTTCATGACAATCTACCCCTTGGCCCTGCTAACAGCTGCACAGCTGCTCAAGACGACACTTTCCCACTCAGATATCAACATCACCATTTACCCTTGGTCCTTCTGCAAAGGACAAGCACAATTCTCCTGCCTTAGATGGCGCATCTACAACCGATCTTGAACTTGACAGTCGGCACCATGAATCCTGCCAAGGCCGACAATGGTGCTGCGTCCGAAACTCCCAAGTTCACCTACACCACTGCTGGCACCATCTTCAACCCTGACAGTGTTCAACCTATCCAGGCTCCCACTCGCCGCTCTCGTACTCAGAAATGGGGATTGAATTCTGTTGCATCTTCTGAGCTCACCTTCCTACCAAAGTCAATTATCGCCAGCCTGCCGCTGAGCAGTAGTCTCGCGAGAAACAGTGTTCCCCTGAACTCTAGCCCTGTCATTCCTCATTACTCGCCTCTGCAGCAGAACTACGACCGAGCCGTCAGCCCCATTTTCCCCGACAGAAGCTCCGGGCCCCCGTCTCCCGCTGATATGAATCCTGCCCAGAAACGGCCTGACAGTGTGCCCGTTGTCTTGTCGGAGACCACCACCGGCATCGGCAAACCCGTTGACATGGTCGAGAGACTCGAGGACGACCTCGATGAAGACATGTCGGAAGATCCAATCACCACCCTCACCGTCAAGTCACTGAACAGCCTGGCATCGTACCCGAACCCGAACCAGCAGAAGGCTCAGAAGGCTCTTCGTGCTCGTCCTGGCGCGCGGTCTGCCGCCTCCAACAGCGGGAATACCCTGACGGACCGTTCGGCTACTCCTTCCTTTGGAACTTTCTCTTTCAGCTGCTCTGAGACTGGTCGCTCCACTTCGCCCACGACTCTTCGCGGCGTGCTGGCTGGTGGTTCGATGATATTTCCTCCCGAAGGCAGGCAGCGACAGACCGGCCCGGTCAGACAAGTCACCAGCCTCCCTTCCGGCTTCGACACTGTCGATTTACAGGGCGCCAACAACTCGTTTGACGCCAACGCTGTCTACCGGCCGGATCTCGGCACCGGACCGGGGGCCCCGAAGCCTCTCACTGCTGGACCGCCCGGGCAGCGTCAGTATAAGGTCACCAACAGCGACACAGCCCTGCGAAACCCTCCTAACATCACTCCTCACAAGTTTGTCGTTGCCGACGATGACCCTGCTGCTGTCGAGTTCCGCGCTCTCCTACAGAACACTAACAAGTTGGCGGCAACTGAAACACTGTGCCCGGCTAATGCCAGCGACGTCACCACTTATTCATCTGGCGAGGGCGAGCCGTCTTTCCATGGCGTGTGCGAGGCATTGGTCCCCGAGTCAGCTCGGGCGCCAGCCCCTGGTGCGCAGATCGTCAAGCCGCCCACGCTGAAGGCCAGGATGAAGAATACTCACACTTGGGACACCAGGTGCTTTGACGAGGTCAAGCATTTTTACCCTCGTGGAGGCCCTTCATTCCAGAACTTCACCGAACTTGACTCGGATTGGCAGACTGTGTACCCCTTGCACCCTGCTTGGCAGTCAAAGGAGGGCGTCTTCCAACGATCCGAAATGCACATTCAGCGACGTAACGACGCCGTCCACCGTCAATTCTATGCCGGCGCCGGCGCCTTCGAGAAGTCTGTCGAGCAGCTTGCCCGTGAGGCGGAGAACCGTCATCACCAAGAGACTGTAGGCGTTATCGGACAAGGTCGCCCTCATCGCGTTCAGGTCAAGCAAGGAAAGCTGGAAATTCATGAAGCAAACGAAATGAGCACTGCCGAAGCGGCCAAACCATTCCTGACCATGATGCTCACATCCATGATCAACGGCATGAAGAAACCGAGAGAATGACGAGACGGTACAATCCCCTCTGCCGAATGACCTCGGCGTACATTCTTTTTCACTTTTTGATTTTGTCATAAACAGTCGACTTGAATGAGAACAGACACGGAGCACAGAACGTATCTAGACAGTCTCAGCCTTTTCCAGGCGTGTGTTCGCTTGGATGGAGACTTGGGAATGCAGCCTCGTTGGTAGACAAGGCGGGCAGGACGGAGCGTGTGAACTGAGAGACTTCAGGCTTGTGGGCAAGCTGCAGGGTATTGAGCTCACGAAGAAAGAAGGCGAGAAGAAAGATAAAAAAAAAACGATGGGTCTAGCCAGGGAAAAGGCACATCGTCATTCACCAAAAAGGTTGCGAGAGGAGAGGGGCTAGCTGGTTGGGACCATACACAGCCGTCATGCAGATACTTGTCGAGTCGTAGACTTTTTGCAATCATTGCTACCACGCGAGCTGAGACGTGACGTTGAGGTGTGATGTGGTATTCGTGGCGTTGCGGAAGGCTCTATAGTGGATCTACTATTGTCACGACAGGCATCTAGTCAATGGACAAGATTTTGACGTCGGGGTTCTTCCCCTTGAAGAAGCGCTCTACTGCGTCGTTGAGGGTCCAGACAAACTTGGTAATGTCTTCGGCGTGATACTTGGACCTGTCGTCGTCCTCGAACACCAAGTCCTTGGTGTCATGCTCGACCGACTTGCTCGAGTCCCGCCGACGCCCCGGCACGTGGACAGTCTCTCTGTGCTGGCGGAAATGCGCGGCGGCGCAGCGCGTCGAGCAGTAGACGACGGCATGACTCTGCGTCTCGGCGCACTCTTTGCAGATGACCGGGCTCGCGGCGTCGTCGCTGCCGGCCATGTCGACGTCCTCGTCGGTGAGCTGCACGCAATCTTCGGCGGCGGCACACCTGTGTTCTGAGCGGATGTGCTCGTCCTGCGTTCCACGTCAGCGACGTTTGTCTGGGTCTGGGACAGGGCACAGGAAGAGGTCTAGCACGGGAAAAAAAAAAAAAAAAAAGAAAAACAAGAGCGAGGCAACTGACATGGGTCTCGGCGAGCCTCTCGGGCGTCCTGTACACCTTTTGCGCGCCGACGCCCAGGCCGGCGAGCACCTGGCAGAGGGCGCAGGCGCGGACGTCACCGACGGCGACGCCGTCGGGCAGGTTCTCGTAGACCTCGGCGTCGACGCGCGGCCCTTGCTGCTGCTGCTGGCGGAGGCGGCGCTGGCGGGTCTCGGCCTTTGACGGCCTTGTCGCGCAAGTGGGCGGCCTGGGCGCCGCCGCAATCTCGGCGAGCTTGCGCTTGTGCTGGCCGGCCTGGGCACGGTGGCGGCGTGTTCTCGTTCGCTGCTGACTGCTTCGGCGGCAATACCGCCCAAAGACGGCTGTCGAAGGGCGGTGCCTTCGCCGCAGTTTGACGGCTAGGGGCTGCCTCATGAAGCCGTCAAGGTCGCCGTGAGTTGGGTTCCGGAAGAAAAAGTGCATAGATAGTCTTGGCTGCGCGGGGGGGC
>NW_003315037.1:2040521-2048344 GCF_000150825.1 Verticillium alfalfae VaMs.102
CCCGCGCCCAGTCGTACGTGGTGGTGCTGCTGTTGATGGGTGCGGGTGCAGCCCCGGCCTCCGTGGTGGGTGCGTTGGCGGCGTGCCCCTCGTCTGCGTGGCCCTCGAGCGCGGACAGGTTCGCCTGGCGGCCCATGAGGCGTTCGGCTTGGGTACCGGCGGCGGCGTCGCGCAGGGTGCGGCGGTACCAGCGGGCCTTTTCGCGGGCGATCATGGTCTCAATGTCGGCGGCCTCGGCATCGCGGGCCTTGAGGCGGGCGAAGAGGGCGTCGAGCGCCGCGGGGAACGAGTCTGGGTCCTGGTCCTGGGACGGGGTCGAGCCGGCGAGCCATGAGTCGGGCGCGGGCTCGGTGTAGCGTTTGCGCAGCGACTCGACGACGTCGTCGTAGGTGGCCGTGTAGCGGACGCGCGCATCGTCGTTCTCGTGGTGCTGGGACCAGGCGTTGCGCGTCGACTCAATGGCGGCGGCGGTCTGGGCGTGGGCGGTGTGCTGTGCCTGCAGCTGGAGCCAGGGTTCTACCATGCTGGATGAGGCTTGGTTGTGTGGTGATGAGATGATGGAGATGGTGATGGAGGTCTGCTTGAGGTGAGTTGTGATGCATTGGCCAATGGAGGAAGCATGGAGGAAGCCCAAGGCGGAATGGTCGTTGAGCTCTGTGAGACGATGGAGTGGGGCCAAAGAATTACGCTGGACGGATCGGGTCGGTTCCACCGTCCGTTGTCACGGATCGTGTTTCGTTCAAAACGGTGGTTCTGTTCCGTATCGAGATTACACTTCCTCCTACTCCGTATCAAGACTACACTTCCTCCTACCTCAAACACCCAGGACAACGTAGACACCTTAGATACCTACCCAGAGGTAGGTAGGTGCCTAACGCAGCTATGCACTGCTCGCAATTTACCAAGCACCTCAAGCTTCCCTTGACCTTCGCCAGATACCCATACCCAGAGCTTTCTCCATCTCCTGCCGCCGCCATGGGAATAGCCGCGACTGACAGCCTCTCACTCGTTTCCACCCTCGCCCTGCAAGGCGCGAGCAATCACGGTTGCCAGGCCGAGGATCTTCTCCTCCTCGAATCGCCTGCCGATCAACTGCAGGCCTACGGGCGCCCCGTGGTACACGTCCGCATCATCTGGCATCCATCGTTAGCAGACCGTTCAGCAGATCACCCTGACGACCAGAGAGACGACCGCAAAAGGGAGGGGGAGAGAGGGAGAGACGGACAATCCTTCCACACCTCTTCGTCCAAGGTGTTCATTGGCACGTAGTGCTCATCGAATACGTCGAGGTCCCGGTCGCACGTCGTTGTCGGCATCGTTATGGCCGAGTAGTCGAGAACGTTGACAAACGTCGCGTATCCTGCCCCCAGCAATGTCAGTCAAGGCACACGAGTCGTATGGGGCGGAGGTCGGTGCATCTTCTTTACCGTAGTAGCTGAACTTCCCCTGTTGCGGTGCGGCGAACGGCGCGATGGGAGCAATCACCGCCGTCACGGCCTCCTGCGCGTCATTGAGCGCCGACGTGCTGTTCCAGTAGTCCATGTACTCCTTCTGGTACTCGCGCTTCTTCACATGGAGAGCCGCTATTTCCGAGCCGCTGCTTTCCTCATATCCTGCGCGACCATACGTCTGCGCAATCTGTTTCGACATGGGCTCCTTCGACAGCGCAAACGCATCAAACACGTCACGTCCACCGTCGAGCAAATACGCATGCGTCTAGGCATCATGTCAGCTCGCTCAGACGAACCCTGGCACGGGACGGACGTACCGCTATGTCCATTGCGCGTTCGTGGCTCGGAGGCTCCCACGCCAGAACCGTGTGGCCGAGCGACCTGAGAGTGTCGGCCATCTTCTTCAGGGCGCGTTGCACTGGTGGCTGCACGGAAACGCAGCCATCACATTCAAGAATCCCAAACACGAACGGCTTGGGGCTGTCGACCGTGTTCTGGAAGAGGGACGCCCGCCATGGAAGCTCCACCACCAACGGATCATGCAGCCACGGCTGTTGGCTGAGCACGGCTTCCGCGAAGACCTTGACCGCCTCGACCGAGTGGGCCATGGGCCCGAGGACGCTCAGGACAGAGCTCTGACCGTCCATGCTGTTCGCCATGCCCTCGTACGGAAACCTCCCGCTCGACGGTCTCAGTCCGTACAGGCCGTTGAAGCCAGCCGGAAACCGGATGCTGCCTCCGATATCCGTCCCGACGCCGAGAGGACTCCCCCGGAGTGCGAGGAGCGCGCCTTCTCCGCCAGAGCTGCCGCCTGCCGACAGCAGTCGGTTCTTCGGGTTCGGCACGTAGCCTACAATGTTGTTGAACGTTTCGCCCGACATGAGCGTGTGTGGCACGCTCGTCTTGCAGTAGAGAACAGCGCCGAGACGTCTCAACTCGCGCACGAGTTCGCTCTCGAACACCCTCTCCTTGCCGGTGCCCTTTCGTCCCTGGAAGGTGCCGACCCAGCCGACATAGCCCATGGTTGTCTCCACACCCCGCACGTGGAACTGGTCTTTGAGACTGATCGGCAGACCGTGAAGAGGTCCCTTGCGCTGGCCGGTCGCCGCCAAGTACTCGTCCAGCTTTTGCGCCTCGTCCAGGGCCGCGTCAAAGAATATCTCGTGCAGGCAGTTCGTCTGACAAGCCATCGACATGTTTCAGCAACTCGGGCCAGTCTGCGTCAAGGGGGCTTGTGGCTCGCGCTCGACGTACCATTTGATGAGCCAGCGCGGCTCGGTGACAGAAAGCCTCGGCAATGTCGCGCGCTTTCCACTGGCCCTCGTGGACGCGGCGCAGAATCGTCGACACATCGGACTCGGTCATGTCGACCTCCTCTTTCGTCAGGTATTGGCGGATGTGATCGCCAGTGATATCCCTCTGGGCATCAGGTGGAGGCAGAGCAGCGATCACCCAGGGAGCGGGGATGAGATCGATCACGGACTGTCGCTTCTCCGCAGCAGCCGTTCGCCAGTCCACCATCTTGCAATCTCGGCTGGTGTCAGATGAATGATGCAGTGTGACCACGACGTCCCAGCTGGCTTGATGCAATCTTTAAGTAGCACGCTCTTGAAGGGATATTGTGTAAGACGAAGCGCCTGGGAGCTTCGTGACCGAGACGAAAGTCGGCTCTTGAAGCGGGGAAGGGCCTTGGCGTCAGCACCGCAGGCGTTGCTCTTGGCCGGCATTCTGGTGATACCCGATAACAGCGACAGCAGTCGTGAACTGACTGGACGACGCCTCCAAGGACCCAGTGCCCGCACGTTGGACTTTGTCTAGACACCAGTGACAACTGAATTCGGCTAGGTCGTGCGATCGCGTGGGAAGAACACATCATTGGCTCAACACATGGGATGGCGTACAAGGAATCGTCTTGCCCCCATCCCGCTCCGTTGACCCCAACGCTGCCATTTCCAGCGTCACCATGTCTTTTGCCTGCAAGGGCATCTTTACCTCCAACACCCAACTTCAATGCCTCCAACACCTCCAACACCTCCAACGCCTCCAGCACCTCCAGCACCTCCAAAGCCACCAACTTGGCAAGAACTCACGCAGCAGGCTGGGTAGAGACGTGTTGGAGACATGGAAGCCAACGGCGGGGCATAGTGAGAAGGCCATCGGCAGATACGCAGGACCCCAATAATCGGGAGCGAAGCGAGAATCCCGATCGCGTGCAGATCCGGAGCCCCGTTAAAAACAGCCACCGGCGCTAGACCACAACTCAAAGTAAGTACTTGGAGACGATGGAGACGAATGCCCCACGGACTAGCAGCAAGTCCCATGCCAAGATCCGGGGAAGCGAACATGGCAGGCCAACGTTGGGAACCTCTTATCAGGTACGGGGGTTCAATATATGAACCTCGCGAGGCCACGCCTACAATGGCCTCTGTCGCTCTCGATTCGCTCACTCTCGTGGACACGACTTCTTCCTCATAACTTCTGCACGCTTCCTACTACCAAATCTATACGTCACGAGGTCAGGCGAGGATCGCAAGTTACCACGCTCCTCAGCCGCCATGGCATCTCTGAAGGAGGGCACGGTCTACAGCCCCGACCAGAAAGACATTAGCGAGCTGGAGAAGGTTGGCGAGAGTTACGCTGTGGAGAACCCCGGCGAGGTGTTTGACCAGAGCGAATACCGCGCCCTGGGATGGTAGGCTCTTCTCCCTCATGGCAACTGCCAGATATCGTCGGTCTCGCCGAAGCGGAGTTAACATGATGTATAGGATTCCTGCTGCTGTTATACTCCTGAAGTTGTGCTTCGCCACGGGCGTCCTGGCGATTCCTGCAACGTTCAGCGTCCTCGGCTATGTTCCGGGTCTGATCGTACTCCTCGGCTTCGGGGCTCTGACGACATGTATAGCCTCGCTGCCTTGCCCGAAACCCCTTTACGCGAGAGAATACTAACATGCTTTTCAAGACTATGCTTATATCATGTACGTCTTCCGGATGCGATATGCCGGCATCCATAACATTGCGGACGCAGCCGGCATGGTGGGCGGCCCCGTCTTGCGCGAGGTGGCTGGCGCTCTGTTCATTGTAGCCTGGACGTACGTAAACCGCTGCTCATTCTCGGTGGTCATTCAGAAACACAAGGACTCACACACAACAGGTTGGCATCGGGGGCAGGTTTCATTGGCCTCGCGCAGGGGTTTAAGGCCCTCTCCGGTCACAACGTCTGTAACACCGTGTGGACACTGGTTGCCGCCGTTTGCACTGCTCTTCTGGCCAGCATCCAGACCCTGGGAAGGCTCACCATCTTTACCTGGATCGGCTTTGCCTCTCTTTTCACCGCCGTCTTCATCATCGTGTACGTTTGGAGAACTCACGTGCTTTGCGCCGCGCTGACCTCTTTTCCAGTATCGGAGTAACGCAAGTCGATCGACCTGCTGCGGCTCCGCAGGCGGGACCCTTTGACATTGATGTGGTCACTTTCGGTGCCCCAGCGATTGCGCCCGGGCTCACCGCTGCGGTCAATATTTTCGGTCAGTCGCCTCCCTCCGTACGGGTTCGTATACACGGCATGCTCACGACTCACTCAGCGGCCTTCTCGTCCACACCAACATTTATGCCCGTCATTGCGGAGATGAAAGCGCCTAGAGACTTTAGGAAGTCTCTTTTCTCTTCTCAGATTGTGCTCATCATCTGCTATGTCACGATGTCACTTGTCGTCTACCTGTGCGCCGTTCCTTGTCTCTTCCCCTGTCGCGTATCGCGCTGACCTCATCGTCAGCTATTGCGGCAAATATGTGGCAAGCCCTGCCCTGGGCAGTGCAGGAGGCCTTCTCATGAAGATTGCCTATGGCATTTCCATCCCGGGCTTCATCATGACGTGCACGCTCTGGGTCCACCTCGCAGCCAAGACCGTCAGTCAGGCCCACGGGATGCCTCTGCGTCGCCTCGCTAATGGTGTCCCAGTTATTCGTCCGTATTCTTCGCCATTCGGAGCATCTGCAGAATCACAGTTTCATCCACTGGGCTGTATGGCTGTACGTGTTCTGGGACGAGCTCGGTACCCGAAGCTTCGCTGACGTTTTCCAATGCAGGGGTTCCACGATCGGCATCAGCTCACTCGCGTTCCTCTGCGCCGGGGCTGTTCCCTTCTTCAGCTACCTGATCGGACTGAATGGCGCCCTTTGCTTGGCGCCAACTTGTGTACGTTCTCGTCAACCCGACACCACTCCATCGTCTTCTGCATGGATGTCTGACATTCCGAGCAGTTGGTCATCCCGGCCTGGATGGGGCTCTACATGGACTGGGAGCTCCGACGCACGAGCTGGACGAAGACGGGGATTTGCTATCTCCACATCTTCACGGTCATCATCGGGCTGTTCATGACGGTCGGCGGCACGACGACCACGATACAGAGCATCGTTGACGCCTACAAGGCCGGCAGTTTTGGGACACCCTTTAGCTGCACATGATCAGCGTTGAGATTGTAGGGGTGTCGCCGTGTCGGGGAGCCCAAGCTGGGAGCGAATACATCAACAAAGCAGACCTGTCCGCACGCTTTATGCCTTGTCCATCTAGCGCGTTCCTGTCAGTTTGATGTGCGCATGGGGGCAGAGTACCAGCTGCTTCCAGTCTTGCTGAGGTCGAGTCAGGGCGGGATTCAGATACGCTAGGACTCGAGACTTATCAATCACGCTGAGGAAACGAGTTGCGGACGATCTTTTTACTTTGCTAGGAATGCGATCGAACCGAAGGCTCATATCGGCCAGTCTTCTGGTCGGACTCTCGAGAGCTCTCGCGCGCTTCGTGAATGCATGTTAACGGCACTTGTCTGTAACCATTACTAGGCCCCATCAAGTAATGGAGAAGGATCAAGGACATGGGCTCACGGGCCTGGCTTGCAGAACTATCTTCACCGATAGGGCTAGAATGCCTAGTTTTAGAGCGTCTCCTTTTACCTACAGGCGGAATAGTATATTTCCCCTCTATAAGAAGAGATACTATCCGTAGGATATAGAGATAAAGACGCCTTGAGAGCAAGATAGCCTCTTCCTTTACCTTAAGAAAAGCCTTGCGCCATACATCGATAGACTATGAGTACCCTAACCAAAGTCAGGCGCAAGAGACGCGGATAGCCTGTGCAACAAGATGTTCGAGTATAGCGAGAATTTCGACATGGATATCACTACCATTGCCTACGAAGAAAGCCAGCGAGGAACATGAAGTCTTTCAGACAGTGCGGGAAGGTCATCCTCGAAGCGTCAGTGGCTGCCTAGCCGCCTTCCTTCCATGACCCAGCCCGTCAAGATGGCGGCAAGTTCCGCGCCCAAAAGTCAACGAGGCAGATAACGTCGGCCATAAGGAGGGAGTCTATGAAAGGTGCTGATGATCTGGACAGGACGCGTCCTGAAGGTAGCAGAAAGGAAGGCCATGGTTTGAAGCCTGGTCAGGATGCAGACAGGCGTTGGCAGCTGCAGCCCCTGCTGAGAAGGGAAATTCACATACCATTCGCCTACACCAGAAACCGTCGTTCTTCGCGCGATCTCCTGCCCACCCTTTAGGTATCTTCTTAGCCGATTATGACGACAGAGACAGAATGAACAGATATAATAGAAATGACGTGGCAAACGCGCTTCATGCCATTGATGGCGGCTTCGGATCCGTCGTGTCTCAAAGCCACGGGGCGTCCCGGCGTCGACTCTTTCTACTCGATGAGCAGGAATCATACCTCAGAAGAAAGGAAAAGAGCCGTTCCAGAGACTTGGCGCTACTCAAAGGCAGCCTCTAACGGACTAGACACTAGCCCAGGTCTCTCTTAAATACGCCCCAGCGCACTTCCAGGTAAAGGACTTCGCCCAGCGTCCTACATGCCCAGTGGAACACCCACCCTTTTGGCAAGGCAAGGCTTGATTAGAAGGGTTCCTACGCCGGATTTCGCAGTCAAGATTGTTCGAGGCAAGCGGATCGAGCGCTGTCGCGTCCGGTCCGTCACGGCTCAAGCCTACAGAACATCTTCAACCTCGCAGAGTCCCTCTACCTTGAGAGAATCCCTCCATGCCTCCGGTACGATATGGAAGAGACGGGGACCATGGAGGGCCAGCGACGCAACAGTCTAGTCCTTCGGTAGCAGGCCGCAAGGAGAGGCCTGTCAATTTTTCGTATACATCACCTGGTATGCGATGTCCCTTAGTAGCACTTGGGCCATTTGGCACTTGGCCACGAGTTGCATCCCCCTTACCTTCACACACACTGGCCAATTTCAACAACATCAGTCGGCTTCATCATGACCGGCAGCTTTGCATACACCTTTGTTGACACCCTCGCCGTGTCACTGACTTCTTGCACAGCATCGTCCAACTTCCGGCTGATCCTCCGTCAATG
>NW_003315037.1:2049134-2049738 GCF_000150825.1 Verticillium alfalfae VaMs.102
TAACACGCACAGGCCGACAAACTTCGCACGCAGCAGGAGCTCGAGCGGCTCCAGTCCAAGTTCATCGGCACCGGCCACCCCGACACGACGAGCTGGGAGTGGAAGACCAACATCCACCGCGACACGTACGCCTCCATCGTCGGCCACCCCGCCCATGCTCGCCTACATTGCGCTCGCCGAGAACGAGCCCGTGCATCTCGTGCGCGCGCGCATGATCCGCGTACGTTTCTCCCCTTTCGCGGTCTGTCTAGCAGACGACGCAGAGCTGACGTTGCGTCGTGGCAGAAAATGCTGCAGCCCGCTGGCCCGCCGCCGCAGCGGGACAACGAATGAGCGGAGGAAATGATTGGGGAGGGGGGAGGTTTGTTGAAAAATGACCAATGTGCTGTAGCGAGGAACCGGAATGGCGTTGAGGCGAACAACAAAGTCACGGTAGAACGTGGGGCTCACTGTACAGGGTAGCGTGTGGGCATAGATACCCAGGTACCCAAGGGAAAAATGGCATTTCATATTCTTCATTCCAACATTACTGGGCGCCTCCTCGGAGACTGTCCGCCAAGGGGACCAAATGCTTCGTCCTGTTCGTCGTCAAGCGTAGCGCCCG
>NW_003315037.1:2050011-2050470 GCF_000150825.1 Verticillium alfalfae VaMs.102
CAGCAGCGTCCTTGATGCGGAAACTGGCGCGGATTTTCCTCTCGAGCTCGTCCCGTCGCCTGGTCGCCCTCCTGCGGGCCCCACACGCGCCGCACGAATGCCGCTGGCGCCGTCGGGGCCGACCTCCTCGTGGGCGCGCGGGCCGACGTACCAGGTCGTGTTCTCGAGGGCGTCGTGGGCCTGGCTCGCGACGTCGCGCTGCACGCGCTTGACGACGTAGCCCTGCGCCTGCATGCGCTTCAGCACGTCCTCGGTCGGCTCGGTGCCGACGTTGTCCTCGGCGTTGAGGCGGTGCAGGTGGCGGCGCAGCTTGGCGTCGCTGAGCTCGCCGCCGCTGAGCAGGATGATGGTCGTGAGGAGGGTGTAGAAGGCGACGTAGCCGCCTCGCCTCGGCGTCTGGCGTCTTGGATGGCCTCAGGAGGGGGGGGCGCGGTGGCGGCGGCAGCGCCGAGAGAGATG
>NW_003315037.1:2050570-2052224 GCF_000150825.1 Verticillium alfalfae VaMs.102
CGTCGCGCAGCATCGCCTGGGCGGCGTCGAACACGCGGCGAAAAGGCCCTACCCCTGGTCGGCGAGAACCCTCTCCCTTGATGCCGTCTCTGCGGATGGGCTGGCGGGCGTAGTCGCAGGGCCATGGCGTAGCGGATCAGCTTCTTGGCGAGCTGCTGGTCGCCCGTGGGTTCGGCGCCGCTGCGCGAGACGTCTGCACCATCATCGTCGGCTTCCTCTGGGTCTGGGTCTGGATCTGGGTCTGCGTCTGCGTCTGCGTCTGCGTCTTCCTGCACGGAGCTCTCGCGTGTCCTTCGCTGGCGCGGTCGCTGGTCGTCGTCATCGGCGTCGTCGTCTACCTGTACGTCTGGGTCAGTGTGGCCGCGGCTGAGAGGTGGGGTCATCGGCATACATCTCGTCGTCTCCTGCTGCCGGCCGGCATTTTTTTCTGTCGGACCAATTTCTTGTTGAGCTGAAGTGAAGGAAGATGGGTTCCTCGACAATCAGCAGTCAGGAAACAGCATCATGATGCTTCTTGCTCGTCGTCTCGTCGTCTCTTCGACAGTGACCGCGTCGCGCGTTGAGAGGTGTGGGGCCTTTCGAGACCAAAAAGTCTTATCTTATCACTCCCATGTGCCTTCCGCTTGGGGAGGGCAAAATTCAGAGCTCGACACGCCTGCGCTCTGCGCTCGACATCAACCGACGAGGCTACAACATCCAACTGACGAGGCTATATTCAACTGACGAGGATACAACATCCAACCGACGAGGCTATATCCAACCGACGAGGCTACATCCAACCGACGAGGCTATATCAAACCGACGAGGAAGACTGTCCCGATGCTCTCCAGAGCCGCCAAGGCCCGCGGTCTCTGCCTTCCATGCCAGCTGAGGCGCCTCGCCGGCTCGCAGCCCAGGGCACCGCTGAGACTCCACGCCCACCCCCTTCGCAACGCTTCGGCTCGCCAGCTGCGTCTCTACAGTGCCGAAAACCCCTGGGCGCGCCTCGAATCAGCCAAAGACGTCCTGGAGAAGAAGACGAGACCGTCGAGGCCGCCGTCCCAAGACGATACCCTGCCGTGGACCGTCGAGGCGGACAGCAAAGCCGCACAAGACGGTCTCGCCAACACGACGACTGTGACGCAGCCCCCCTCGAAAGACGACTCGCTGGAATGGCTCGACCAGCTGGAGCCCTCTGGGCCTGACGAGTACCTCGGACCAGAGTCCCTCGAGCCAGAGTCGCTCGAGCCAGACACCGACCGCCGCCGACGAGGACCGAAACGGCGCACGGCACGCGGTGCCTCTGCCAACTACACGCCCCGAGACGTCGACACCGCGACGGACGGCCGACCCCAGCAGCACGGCGACACAAAGGAGAGGGTCCATCACGGGCGCATCGGCCACCGGCGCGTCACGCTGCAGCCTGAGGCGCTGGACGTCGAGATTCTCGGCCAGAGGGCCCACACCATTGTCATGCGAGACAACCTGCGACCGAGGTCGCGGCGCGCCATCGAGGAGGCTGCCGAGGAGGCCACCATGACGGAAGAGGCGTCCGACGCCGCCATGCGCGCCAGGGTCGACGCGCTGCAGGACAGGGCGTCGCCGACGAGTCCCTCCGCCAACCTGGAGGAGCTGCGCCCCCCAACGCGCCTGCTGTCGAGCAACGAGTTCTGGG
>NW_003315037.1:2053895-2054601 GCF_000150825.1 Verticillium alfalfae VaMs.102
CTCCTATCTCGAGATGCACGTCGCCGTGCCCGGACGACCTCCCCGCACGATGGCCGCCTCACCTGGGACGCCAGCCCGGCGAAACACGTCGCGCCCTCTCCCACGAAGTCCCTCATCGACGTGCCCTGCCAGACCGCCCCGTCGACATGAGTCTCCCCAGGGCGTCCGTCTCGTCGCTCCACGATTCCGACGCCGTGCCGGCGCTGCGCGCCTTCGTCGACGCATCCCATCTCGATCTCGTCTCCGGCCACCTCCGCACGCCGCCGCGCCTGTTCATCCCCGAGGACCAGCTCGCCCCACTCGCGCAGTCATCTGTCGGGGGCCGTGACGCGCCGAGCAGCCGAGCCGGCCGCAAGGCCAAGGCCGCCGAGGACGTGTTTGCGCACCGCAGCGGGTGCAGGACGTTTGAGTTTATCGGCCTCGAGGTGCGCCGCGCCGTCGCGCTCGACTACGAGGGACACAAGCTCCGGTACACCAGCGTCGAGGCCGGTCTGCACGGCGGACGGCGCGCTGAGCTAGCGCTCGACATGGGCTTGCGCGGGGCGGCCGGCGACGAGGCGGCGCACCGTGCGCGCTATGTTGCGTTGGCGCGACGGCTGGCTGACGGGGAGCTTGTGACGTGGGCGCAGGGCGGGCGGGCCGTGGGCGAGACGGAGCGGGGGCTTGGGGACGCGCCGGTTCTGACCAGGCTTGCGGAGCAAGGAAT
>NW_003315037.1:2054701-2055722 GCF_000150825.1 Verticillium alfalfae VaMs.102
CGAAGCAGAGGAGCCGACCTTAAGTGAGAGACCTGCAGACAAGAAGCGGAGGAGCCGCTGGGCGAGCTGCAGCAGGAGGGCGAGCGGCGGGTGGCGCACGAAACGGAGCATGCCGGGGAGGACGTTCCTCGGTAGGCGCTCCCGGGGACACTGGTGACGAGTCAAGACTGTACCATTATGTAGCTCATAGATCTCTGTATCATCTGTACACCACGCTGTAATCATATCATCCTACGACGACGAGCACATCGCGACGCCTGTGCATTGGTCATTTGGTTTCCGCTTGGCAGTGATGCCTCACGACCAGCGCCCCATTCAACATGGACATAGTTCACGCCTACTCTCCCTTCGCCGTTATCTTTCCGCTGGGTGGGCACGTTCTGGGCGCTCTCACAATTTCGGTGCCGTGTGGCTTATCAAAGGGTCACCTTTCAGACGTAGAGAGCGCCCAGTATTAGACGTACCAGTTTTACCCTCTTCACTCGCGTCCCACTTCAATACGAAGGAAGACGAGGCGAAGCTTGGGTCAGCTGTGGCCTGGAAGATCATGCTTCCAAGGGGGATGACACTTGGGAGAAAGCCATGGCAGACGTGTAACCGCAGCTGGAGTGGAGGGTCACTGAGTACGTGCCGACGGATGGATCGTGGGGTCACGAGTAGCCTCGAGCACGGCACGTATGGCATCACGCCCACCGCAACCGCTGCCATGTTGTGCTGCAGCAGGATCGCCGCATGGGCTGTGCCACTTGGGCCAATGTGCACTCACAGCTCGGGCAGTACGCTCGAGCGTCACTTGGCAATCGAACGACGAGCCGTCACGGAACATCATGAGGAACCAGATATGGGGGGAATCACTTCTAGGGACTCTATTTTGTTGTACTAAAGCACTTTTCATGAGAGATTCCGGCGACGCAGAAGAAAACCTGATCCCTTCCTCTCATAACGTGCCCCAAAAACAACCGAGTCCTCACGCATAGCAAAGGAGAATCGTAGAGTCGTAGAAGTGAGCACTTCCGTTCGT
>NW_003315037.1:2059492-2067407 GCF_000150825.1 Verticillium alfalfae VaMs.102
CGTGGTCTATTCTGGCGGCGGCGGCGGCGTCAGTGACCAGGGTGCGCAAAGTTGTTGGCAGAGCAATGCTTCGGCTCTGTCGAATGGAGCAGGAGGACATCCAGCAAGGTCGTCAGGAATGAAGCACTCGAGAGTTTCATCAACACGATTGAGCATCCCCTCGAGGCCCTTGCCGTGCGATGGCCGAGGACAAACCCACGTCATCCGGCCACCACCCGGTACAGCTTGCATTCACCCTCATTGATCATGCTCTGGTATGCTTCGAGCGCTGAGCGTCGCGACGATGCCGTAGCGTGAGTCAGACCGTTCCGGCGCATGGCGACGGCCGTGGTTGGGCTGGGAGGCACCACGGCTGGGCCAGGCCGCCTGAGTTGGGCATGGAGGATGGAGATGGAGGGGGGAGGATGCCTGGTCAGCCCTTGCATTTGCCGCCCTCCACACCAGACAAGCTCCATTTTCTGTCTAAGCGCCCGAGATAACGAACAAGTGGTCGCAACGCGCGCGACGCATCACTGCCTGGAAGCGAAATGAATGCAAAACGAGCTGGCTCTGTGAGAGCACGGCGCGGGATGGTCTGGAGGATGCATTCGCTGCAGGGGCCACGGCGATGCGTTCCTCTGCGGGCACGCGATGCATCTTGTCCACATTTCTCTCACTTCTGTGAACAAGAGGAAGCTCCACAGCATTGCCATCACCGGAAGTGCCTCCATCGACGGGCGGATCAGCATGAACAATTGTCGCGATGATGGCGATGATGAGGGGCGGGGCAGCCGCGGGGTAACTTCAGCCATCATCGCACCCAAGAAACACATGCACCTCGTGTTGTCGCCACCATGGGAGACTTTGTCTGGCCGTTGCATCGCCACAGGGAGGATCCTCATTCGAACGCATCCTCCCATTCTGGAACGAAGCCTCCGTCGCACACCCGCTGGCGTGACGAACCGTGGTCCCCCCTCCCTTATCCCGAAAACAGCGCTGCCTTTTTTTTTGTTTTTTTTCTCCCCCTCTTTTTGTTGTCGTCGGGAGCCGGGGGGGGGGGGGTAAAAGAGGTCCCACCCTGGTCGGGACGGGCGCTGTCCAGATCCCCGGACGCATGTCGCAGGTCGCATGCCAAGCACGCACTGTGAGAATTGGCGCGGGTCGGCGGTTCAGGTTCTTGCCACTGTGCACGAACGAGGCCCGCCCACGTCAGCCACATGTCGTAGTATGCAATATCCGGCGGGGCATCATGTTTGTCTTCGTCGTAGCCACTCGAGGGAACCATTCACAGTCTGGCGCGGGCGGCAGATCTGCCGAGGGAGGCTCTCGCCAAGGGGCGTTGCTTTTGAGTGACGACCAGGATGGTCTCGAGCGTTCCTGAGTGAAGCATCGAATTGGACAGTGGTCGAGGGCCGCGGTGTCAAGGCATTCACGCCTCAGCAGGTCGGACCAGGCTGTTCGGTCGGTGGCTAGTCTGCGGGCTTCGCCCTCTGGACGATGCTTCAACGGTGACTTAAACACTCGAGTCCCTATCCATGACCTCCCTTACGTGTGACCTCCACAAAGCGTCGTTTCTACTGAAGTGCACCAAACACTGAAGCTTGCTTCATCTCGACGTCAAGGCGTCGGTAACACAAGGCAGCTGGCGGACTTGGAGCCACGCGACGTCTCTTGAGTGGCCGAAACTCGATATCAACTCAATAAACGATTTCGGGTCCTCTCCCACTCATATCAACCTATCAATTGCTTCGTGACACTTTGTGGTCACAACGCGTTGTCCGTACATGTATGTGTACCTTAATTATCGTGACAGGCCGCATACAAGCGGCACCAGCTGGTAGACCAGAAGCCACGTACCAAGCTCCTCGTCCTCCCTACCTCCCGTCACGTGACGGCCAACGCGCACCCGCCAAATCATCGGTGGGATCCCCTGAAGCTGATCTGTCCAGACAGACCATCAACGACGACCTTCAACTCGCCCTCGCCAACCCTGTCGCCCACCATGAGCTACGGCAAGAAGGACGAAGACGCCGAACTGGGGCTGGTCAAGGTCGACAGGACCCAGGTTTTCCAGGAAGGTGAGCGCGCAATGGGCATCCCCCCCTTCCCTCCTCCTGGGGCCCCCGAGCTGGGCTGGTCTGGCTGATACCGCCTTTAGCACGACTGTTCAACAGCTCCCCCATCCAGCCGCGACGATGCCGCATCCTCCTCACCAAGATTGCCCTCCTCCTCTACACGGGGGAGAAGTTTCCCACGAACGAAGCCACGACCCTCTTCTTCGGCATTTCGAAGCTCTTCCAGAACAAAGATGCTAGCTTGCGCCAGATGGTCCACCTCGTCATCAAGGAGCTGGCGAACTCGGCCGAGGACATCATCATGGTGACGAGCACCATCATGAAAGACACCGGAGGCAGCACCGAGGCTATTTTCCGCCCCAACGCCATCCGTGCTCTGTGCCGCATCATCGATGTACGCCTCGATGCACCGCCCCCCCTACGTTGCGCGCCGGTGGGGAGCTCCAGCTAACGTGTGCGTGCCCAGGCTACGACCGTCCAGTCCATCGAGCGTGTCATGAAGACGGCCATTGTCGACAAGAACCCCTCCGTGGCCTCGGCCGCTCTCGTGTCCTCCTACCACCTCCTCCCGATCGCCAAGGACGTCGTCCGCCGCTGGCAGAGCGAGACGCAAGAGGCCGCCGCCACGACCAAATCGTCCGGCGGCTTCTCCCTCGGCTTCTCCTCCTCCAACAACCAGCTCCCCGTCAACAACTCGACCATGCCGCAATACCATGCCATCGGTCTTCTCTACCAGATGCGCATGCACGACCGCATGGCCCTCGTCAAGATGGTCCAGCAGTTTGGTGCCGCCGGCGCTGTCAAGAGCTCGGCCGCCATTGTCCTCTTGGTCCGTCTTGCTGCCCAGCTGGCCGAGGAGGACGCTTCTCTGCGCAAGCCCATGATGCAGCTCCTCGACGGATGGCTGCGCCACAAGAGTGAGATGGTCAACTTCGAGGCCGCCAAGGCCATCTGCGACATGCGGGACGTGACGGATGCCGAGGTCTCCCAGGCCGTTCATGTCCTCCAGCTGTTCCTCACCTCGCCCCGCGCCGTCACCAAGTTCGCCGCCCTCCGCATCCTCCACAACTTCGCCTCGTTCAAGCCCAACGCCGTCAATGTGTGCAACCCCGACATTGAGCTGCTCATCTCCAACAGCAACCGCTCCATCGCCACCTTTGCGATCACGACCCTGCTCAAGACTGGAAACGAGGCCAGCGTGGATCGCCTCATGAAGCACATCTCGAGCTTCATGTCGGAGATTACGGACGAGTTCAAGATCACCATTGTCGAGGCCATTCGTACGCTCTGCCTCAAGTTCCCCAGCAAACAGGCCGGCATGCTTGCCTTCCTCAGCGGCATTCTCCGTGACGAGGGTGGCTACGAGTTCAAGCGCGCCGTCGTCGAGAGCATGTTCGACCTCATCAAGTTTGTGCCCGAATCGAAGGAGGATGCGCTGGCCCACCTCTGCGAATTCATCGAGGACTGCGAGTTCACCAAGCTGGCCGTCCGCATCCTGCACCTGCTCGGTCTCGAAGGTCCCAAGACGTCCCAACCGACAAAGTACATTCGCTACATCTACAACCGTGTTGTCCTCGAGAACGCCATTGTGCGCGCCGCCGCCGTCACGGCCCTCGCCAAGTTTGGCGTCGGACAGAAGGACCCCGAGGTCAAGCGCAGCGTCGACGTGCTGCTCACGCGGTGTCTGGACGACGTGGACGACGAAGTCAGAGATCGTGCTGCTCTCAACCTCAGCCTCATGCACGAGGACGACGAGCTCGCGACGCAGTTTGTCAAGAACGGTAAGCCAGCCGTCGTCGCGTCTCTGGTGGTGAAGTGGAATCGCACGCTAACAAGGCACAGACAGCATGTTCTCCCTGCCGTACTTCGAGCACCAGCTCGTCATGTACGTCACGTCCGACGACAGGTCGACCTTTGACGACCCCTTCGACATCTCCAAGATTCCCGTCGTCACCAGGGAGCAGGCCGACGCCGAGGACAGGACCAAGAAGCTCACAGCGACGGCCCCCTCGCTCAAGCCTCCCAAAGGTCGGCCCCACCAAGAGCGCGGCGTCGGGCGCCGAGGCGGCTGCGTCTGCCTCGGCGGCCGCGCAGCGCTACGCGCAGGAGCTCATGGAGATCCCCGAGATGAAGGAGTTTGGCAGCGTGCTCAAGTCATCGCCTGTCATGGAGCTCACCGAGGCCGAGACCGAGTACGTCGTCACGGTGGTCAAGCACATTTTCAAGGAGCACATTGTCCTCCAGTACGAGGTCAAGAACACGCTGCCGGCGACAGTCCTCGAGAACGTGTCGGTCGTGGCGACGCCGGCCGAGGAGGAGGAGCTCGAGGAGGTGTTCATCATCCAGGCCGAGAGCCTCGCCACGGACGAGCCCGGCAAGGTGTACGTGGCCTTCCAGAAGGTCGGCGGCGAGGGCTCGCTGCCCGTCAGCAGCTTCTCCAACATTCTCAAGTTCACGAGCAAGGAGATTGACCCGACGACGAACGAGCCGGAGGAGACGGGCTACGATGACGAGTACGAGGTGTCGGAATTTGACCTCGCGGGCAGCGACTACGTCGTGCCTGCCTTTGCCGGCAACTTCAACCACATCTGGGAGCAGGTCGGCGCGGCGGGCGAGGAGGCGGAGGAGACGCTGCAACTGAGCGGCATGAAGAGCATCGCGGGTACGTTGCCGGCGCCCCGACCGCGTGTGATGATGGATATGCTGACAGACCGCAGATGCGACGGAACAGCTGGCCAAGACGCTGTCTCTACAGCCACTGGACGGTACGGACGTGCCCGTCAACCAGACGACGCACACGCTGAAGCTGTTTGGCAAGACGATTGCGGGCGGCAAGGTGGTGGCGAACGTGAGGATGGCGTACTCGTCCAAGTCTGGTGTGACGACGAAGATTACGGTACGCAGCGAGGAGGAGGGCGTGGCGGCGCTGGTGATTGCCTCTGTCGCATGAGGGGCTCCGGCTGCTGGCGTGTACGGGGTCATGGCGCGCTGCAGGTAGTCGAAGAGGAAGCCAGACGATTCCTCGTTGCGACGATGCGTGCCAGAAGCAGGTTGACCCTCGGTTTTCAAAGGGTGGTCTGGGAAAAGCGTCGTGATGGAGGTGGCTGTGTTAGAATGAAGAATGAAGCTGTCATGAGCGTCTTTTCGCACAAGCAGGGCCAGCGTGGTATCGCGCAGGGGGAGTCGTTGTCCCGTCTCATTTCCATCTTGTGATGCGTCCACCGTGATGTCCCATGCTGCCCCATGCTGGCCCATGCTGTGCACCTGCGTGGAGGGTTCCCATGGGACAAGGCAGGGACTTGGACAAGCATCGGCAAAGAGGGTTGTGTGGGGTGACGCCAAGCCCGGGTCGGGAAATGACGTCGACTGTCAGTGGCTGCGGCTTCCGCTGGGTGCCCCCCCCCTTGCCCGGGCCTTGTCCAAGAAAAATGCACGCGCGACAGGACACGCGAACACACACACACATGTCAAAAGGGAGCCCACCACCTCTCTCGTCAACCCAACCAACCTCTCCCTCGGTCCCAGTCCCCCAGTCCACGCTGCAAATTGCGTCTGCCAACACGTCGTGAGTATGGCCCCGAAGCTCTCGCATTCTCGACTCTCTTGTTTTCTTTTCTTTGCTAATGTCTTGTCTCGCTGCAGACTGTCTCTCTCGCCAGGTCGCGCACACCTCGAACCCCCCCCCCCTAACAGCTGTCGATAACTCGCAAACCGCACCAATCAGTCTGCCCGTGGCAGCCAAGCCGACAAGATGGTCTACGTTCGCCAGGAGTTCCTGCCGAACCTCAAGGAGTACAAGTATGCGTCGGTCGACCACTCGTTGACGTCCAAGTACATCCTCAAGCCCTTTTACACCAACGTCGTCATCAAGCTCTTCCCCATGAGCATGGCACCCAACCTCATCACGCTGTCCGGCTTCAGCTTCATCATCGCCAACATCTTGACGCTGCTGTGGTACAACCCCACGCTCGACCAGGACTGCCCTTCGTGGGTGTACTACTCGTGGGCTGCGGGCCTGTTCCTGTACCAGACGTTTGACGCCGTCGACGGATCGCAGGCGTAAGTATGAGCCGGCCAGCCAACCTCCTGCGGTGGCCACCTCCTGCAGGGGGGGGGGGGGAGTGCGAGACGAAGGAATACCCACTGACACGTTGCACTACCAGGCGCCGCACCAGGCAGAGCGGCCCTCTCGGCGAGCTCTTCGACCACGGCGTCGATGCTCTCAACACGTCGCTCGGCGCCCTCATCTTTGCTGGGTCGCAGAACCTCGGCCAGGGCTGGCGGACTGTCGCGGTCCTCGCCGCCGGTACGTCACGGCTCGCCCCGGCGCACGCTTTGTTGTTTCATGTGGCTGTCGCTAACAGAATGCTGCCGCAGCGCTCCTCACCTTCTACGTGCAGACGTGGGACGAGTACCACACGAAGCAGCTCACCCTCGGCGTCGTCAACGGACCCGTCGAGGGCGTGCTCATGATGGTCTTCATCTACACCGTCACGGGCTACAAGGGCGGCGCGTCGTTCTGGTCGCAGTCGATGCTGCCGACGTTGGGCGTGCCGGCGCTGCCCTTTTGTGCCCAAGTTCATCTACAACGCGTCCTTCACCGAGTGGTACCTCATCCAGGGCGGCGTCGTGCTCGTGCTCAACACGCTCCGAGTCGACGCGCAACGTCATCAAGCCGCGGCGCGCGCGGGGGTCGCGCGGCGCCTCCTCGCCTGGCCCTTCTTCGCGGGCGTGAGCTTCTCGGCTCGTACTCTACTGCACCCGATGATCCTGCACAACACCTCGTGCCGTTCACCGTCTTCGCCGGCATCGTCAACGCCTACTCGGTCGGCCAGATGATCACGGCGCCACCTCCGTCAAGCTGCCGTTCCCCCTACTGGAACGTGCTCGTCATCCCCGTGGCCTTTGGCGTCATCGACTCGCTGGGCCCGCAGCTGCTGGCCTCGGCTGCCCTTTGGCTGGCCCTCGGCCCTCGGCGACGGCGTCTACCAGGTCTCGTACATGTTCCTCATGCTCGGCATGGCCGTCGGCGTCTACGGCAGCTTTGTCGTCGACGTCATCGTCACCATTTGCGACTACCTCGACATTTGGTGCCTCACCATCAAGCACCCGTACGTGGAGGGCGTGGACGAGAAGACGGAGAAGCAGAACTAGGGGCCGGCTTGCGATGGTGAAAGCAGGGGTGGGCCGCGGCCGGGGTCGCAACGTAGAGGAGAGACCAGCGGAGGAATACAGGAGGGGTTGGTTGGTTTGGTTGGTTGCGTCTCTCATATCTTCACAGACCACCCTGGCCAAAGAAGAGGCCTCTGCCGGAAAAGAGAGAGAGAGAGAGAGAGAGAACATGGCGGGTTTCTCTTTGCGTCGCAGGTGCATGCGCGCAAGGCACGCACACGCACACACACACACACACACACACACATGTCGGGAGTCCCGGCGCATGGAGATAGTTTACGAAGAGGACCAAGCTTCGACCAGGGAGGTATGATTTACGCATTGCTAAGGGGGTTTGGTTTTTTTTCTTTCTCTCTTCTGTCTTGTCCTCTGCTGAATACACGATACGTATTCATTCTAATCAATCTGCGCTCGCATCATTTCATCCTGTTCTTCGGCCGCCCCGCCTCGGCTCGTCACCCTGCTGCTGCGTGAATGCTGTGTCTCCCCCGAGCTGTCGAGCTGTGAGGGAGATTCATCGTGCAGAGGTGGCGCTAGTGGCCCCGGTGTGCTGGCTGTCAGAGGTATAGGGGGCGCGGGTGCAGGCATGCGATGGCGGCCCAGATGGCAGCGGTCGGGGGGGGGGGGTGTCCAGATGGCGTTTGGGCGACGGCAGGGTGCGAAGAAGCAGACGGCAAGGCTGGCCAGAA
>NW_003315037.1:2071486-2072649 GCF_000150825.1 Verticillium alfalfae VaMs.102
TGATACCCCCAAGACTTGACAGCGCCTTGGTTCGCCCACCCACCGAGTCACCGCGTCTGGTTTTCTGCATTTCTGCATCTCTGCATGCCCACTGCGCATGTGATCTTCCGTGGCCCCCCAACCTTGCGCTTGGCCCGGATCCTGCCCACACCCACTCAGCCTCAGGCCTTCCACCCTTCTTCACGTCGTACCGTACCGCAGACCGGTCCCCCGCCTCGGTCAGGCCCGTCCCACCAGCCGTGCCCATGCACACACACACACACACGCGCCCTCGACCCTCCACCACAGAACCGCGTCGCTTCTCTCCCGCATAATCCCCCCCCCTGCCACGCGCCCCTCAGACGCACGTCAGATCAAGAAGCCTCAGAGCACTCGAGCTGTGTCTGGGGGGCACCGCCACTGAAGATAGCCGCATCCTCTTCGCTCTCTGCCGCCCGCTCCGTGTGTTCCAGACCCAAGCCTCCCACCCTACCTGGGCCCGCCACCCGCATCGCTTCGACAGCACGATCCTATAGCTCCCCCTTTCATTCACACCATACTCGATATCAGTAAAACGTAGAGCTTCTTCTACCTCTGCCTTCCCCCACCCTTCTGTCCTTCCTCGCCCGGGGGCCCGGCGCGTCGTTCCCTCTCCCGCACCTACCACCAGCTTCCAGCTATCAAGACAGACAGACAGACAAACCGACTGACAGGCAGACAAACGGGCAGTCAAACTGACGAACAGGCAGACAAGCCTGTCCAGAAACTCATCGTGATGCCTACACCTTCCACACACCCTTTCCCCCAAGGCCCCCGTATGCATCTGCGCATATCATCACCTATAACACAACGTGGCAACTCCCCATTCAAAAGACGAGACACCCAACCCGGACATTTCCCTCCGTTTCTCATCCTGTCTCTCTCTCTCTCTCTCTCTCCCCCCTCTGCGCCTCGGAGAACATGAGGGTGGAGTAGGAAGGACACTACGTACGGTACATCTACCATACCTTGGCACATGCCAAAATAGACGAGCCCCCCCCCCCCCCCAAAAAAAAAACCCCGGACTTCACATCCTTGTATTAACAAAAAAGCCGTTATCAGTCTCTTCCTTTCTTTTCCTCTTTCTTCTTGTCAGCCCGTATCGTGAATCGTCATCAGAGGCCTGTGCACAGCTATCGTCCCGG
>NW_003315037.1:2072953-2076350 GCF_000150825.1 Verticillium alfalfae VaMs.102
GCACATGCAAATCTACAATGTGCCGTTCCGAGGGCCCCTCAAAAACTGAGCCCTGCGCTGTGCGGGACCCGTTTCTACCCGCCCGGGGCTGTCTCGACGTACGCCTCGTCTCATCAGCAACCTCACATCAGGCTATCGTCGACAGTCAACAGATCATCTTTGTCGGTCACGTTTTCATAGCTTGACCATTGGGAGACCTCGCGGTCCTGCAGAGCTCGCCAGCGTTCTAGTGAAGTTCTAGTGAAGGTGTTTTCGTATTGTACCAAAAGTTTACCGCCCATAACCCCGGATCCCGCTTGTCTCAGCATTCCTATGAAGCTCCCTGTCAAGCAGCAATGATAAATGCCACCACGTCGTCGCTAGGAGAGGAGAAAAAGGCAGGAAGAATAGAAAACCAGTGAAACGAGGGGTATGTAATGAGTCGCTCCTAAATCGACAGGGCTTGACAAAACAGAGAACGCCAGCGTAGCGATTCATGAAATCGGGCCTAGAGAGGGAACAACCCAGAAGAAAATAGCAAAAGCAAGATGAAAAGGAAACCACAGCCAGGTATACCAAGAAAGAAAAAAAAAAGAACAGAAACAGAAACAGCGACGCCCGAGGCTCCTCCTCACTTCTGATCCGGCTCGAAGCACGCCCATGCCTTGCACGGGTGCCATCAAGTCGAAAGTGAGAAGAGAGCCCATCTTTTGCCTCGCCTGACAGATCCTTCCCGTCCTTGCCTTTCCCATCTTTATGCTGATCCTTTTGTATGCGATGCCTCGGTACCCGTTGACCATGTGCCTCGCCCTGTGTCGCTGATACAATGCGTGAGAGAGTGTGGTGGAAGGGATCAACGAAAAAGTAGTGCATATCGAGCATGCAGCCGCTACGCCCCCCTTCCCCCCCCCCACGTGTCCGAAATTCGCCGAATCCGAGTCCCGCCTCGCTTTTTGTCTCTCCCATGTGTTCCCTGTCCGTCGTCCCCAAAGCGCAGCGCCTCGTCCAGTATCATTTCTCCTCGTTGGAGTATTAAGCTGGAATACAAAGGCCTCGTATGGGGACACACCCTTCCGTCCATCGACGGACAATTTGTTGTTTTGTGTTCAGACCCCGCGCCAAATCCTTTGCCAATCCTCCTCGCTTGCATGTGTATGGCCCCCTCGTGGAGGGGTTATCGTTTCCTTGCGGTGTTGCTTTCTTTGAGGGCGCTTGATCGTGAATACACACTCCTTGCTGCTGTCGAGACTGCCCACAAGTCGCACCAAGGCAGAGACCGCTTGCAGTAGCGCTAGAACCTGTCTGCGCCCGCTGTGTCCCTCTTCTTTAGAGATCCGGGGAGATCGTGAATTCCGGATTGAACCAATGACAAAAACTCGTTGCATGAAGAGAAACCCCAAGCTAGGGGGAAGGAAAAAAAGACAGCGAGAGAGAGACCCAAATCAATGTGTGCACCGGGTAATCGTGGAAGTGTGTCGGACTGCCGGGAACGTATATCCTCTCCTGAACGCCATAGTTGAGCCCTCTGCCAAATTGCAGACTCCTCCCGATGGCCAAATGTGTCGCCCACCGTCTTTGTTGAGTAGGGAAAATTGGTGCCAGGTCCACTGGATTCGAAACAACGCCTCGATATGACCATCTTTCCACAAATGGCTGTGGCCATGCCATAGCTGTTCAGACATGTAAGCCAACCGCCACCATGTTGGGCTGGTTTGTGAGTGACCGTCATGGCTTGGTCGCCCCCATGCTTTCCTACGCATCGCTTTCAGATAACTCCAATGCCGTCCGTTACCATGCTTCCAATCCACACCATGCTTGCCCAAAAGAAAAGAAAGAAAGAAAGCCAGAGTGGTTCCCACCGTTCACTACGGAGAATGCACTGGAATGAACCCTACTATCTGCCCAGCATGTGTGGGCTCATGTAGGGTGTGGAGCCATTCCCACCCATGTTCACATTCGGTCCGCCCGAGGCCATGGGTCCGCTGTACCCATTCCAAGGGTTATGAGACAGAGTGCCATTCGCCGAGAAGCCTGCGGGAGTGTAAGATTGACCGCCCGATGACCCTCCGTAACGGCCGGAACTGAGACCGGGCGGAACAGTGAGCCCTGGTGGGGGGCCGTTGGCTGTTGTGAATCCGTTGGGGGACCCTGCCATCATGGCGACCATGGAGTTGGCAGCACCCTGCCCAGATGTCTGGCCTGATCGGACGCCGAGAGGGTTCTTGGAGAAACTGAGTCGAATGCCACCCTTGACGCTGTTGTGAAGCGGCTGACCGTAAAGTTCATTCAGCGCCTTGGTTGCGAACGTGACGTCTTCGAACTCAACAAAACACATCGGGCCATTCTGCTTCGTGCGGAAACAGAGTCGCTTGTACCCACGCTGCTTAGAGAACATGGCCTTGAGCTCTTCCTCCGACGTGTCGATGGGGAGGTTGCCGACGTAAAGAGTATTGCAGGGGGGGTTCTGATCAGCTGGGTTCACAGGCGGAAAATTGCTGTGACGGCCGTACTGAGGGGCCACCATCGGATAGTGAAGGCCGTGTCCAGCTCCGCCATTCAGGCCAGTAGGCGACATGGATGCGTGGTGTCCCGACATGATCTGGTGACCATAGGGAGGCAGCGAGGAAGATCCGGGGCCAGAGCCGGAATTGAGCGACAGACTGGCCAGATGCGCAATCGGCAGCTGAGGTGCAGTGGCGCGTCGTTGAGACGTGACAGAACCATTTTCTGCGTATGCGACTGGGTCCTTCAGTAGCTCCCCTGTCTCGTCGTCATCGGCAGTATCATTGTTGATGAGGGTCTTGCCTGAGATTCGCGGCCTGTCGGTGAGATGGTTACCAATAGGGGACTGGGGCGAAAATAGGTTCTGATAGCGAGCGCTGTCCTCTGGGTTTGGTAGTTCACTCGATCCATACGCGCCGCTCATCGGTGGAGAAATCTTGCCGACATGCGGAAAAGAACCATTGTAGCGAGACGGTTGTCGCGAACCGTGGGCCGAGGATGCCGCAGACGACGAGCTCGCGCTTGAGGCGCTCGTGCCGTGTTCACCCCCATACGCTCGTGGTGTTCCCAAAATCTCCACGACCATGTTGCGCTTGCCGTGCAGCATCTTCTTCGCTTCGGAGGCGCCGGCAGGCGTTCTGAACGTCATGAGGGCCGATGCAGACTCGTCGTCATCGGACTCTTGCACAAGTTCTATCTTCTGAAACTCGTTGGACCACACCACCATGAGACGAAGCTGTTCCATGGCAATATCTTTGGGCAGGCGTCGGATGAGGACTGAAGTCGGGGGCCCGTCGGTCGGAGCGGTTGAATCGTTCTCGAAGGAGCGGTGCGCGGGGATGGTCAGCGGGAAAGGAGATTGTGCGCTGCTTGACGATCGCAGCGATTGCGACGGGTGTAGGTATGACTGGCGCAG
>NW_003315037.1:2076612-2081736 GCF_000150825.1 Verticillium alfalfae VaMs.102
TCGTGAGCAAATTGTGAGGCCAAGCCGCGGAGGATGGCGCTCGAGTTCTCTGAACGGGAGTGTGGTGAAGCGTTGATTAGGGACCGGAGAATGCGAAGGTCAAGGTGAGAGATGCAGCCTCCTACGCAAATTTGATGTGGAGAGTGGGCGCGGTGTTGGAGAAGTGAGGGCGAGTGAGATGGGGGGAGAAGGGGAAAGCGAAGGCGCTATGGGGGGGGCGAGATGAGCTGTCGCAAGGTTTTGTATTGGCTTGAAAGTGTTCTTTGGGGGGAAGAGAGAGAAAGAGGGTGGGTGGGCGACTGGCGAGGTGTGTGAAGTGCGAGACTAGGAGGCAGCAGAAGAATGGTGTGCGGCGGCTTGGGGTGCCTTGTTGCTTGGGTGCGTCAAACAAGGACCAGGACCTGGACCTGGTCGAGAAGCGGGCTGGCTGGCTCGGTGGTCTTTTGGCTCTAGCTCGACTGCACCATCCGAGTACTGGGTTATGCTCGAGGAAAGTCTGTTTGGGTCGGGGGGGGGGAGGGAGAGGGGGGTGTGGGATGGGGGCACCAGGAGCAGGAACCGGCGTAGTATGCAGTAGGTGTAGCTGACAGGTTGAAGAGGATTAGTGGGACATCCACTTTGCCGGGGCCCCCTCGAAGCTTGAATGATCCAGGTACCCAATAGGGTTCTGGTATGCCCACGACGGTATCAGGCTCAAGCTGGGGAGGGTATGATGTGGCGGAGGCTATCTTCAAGGTCTCGAGTATCCGGCAGGGGCATAACGCAGGCGTGGGCCGTTCGGTGCCGGTGATTGTCGAGACGAGCGGCGTGAGCGCGGGTATGGGTTGTTCAGGCGGCGGACGCGGATGGCAACGAACGAGAGAGCTTGCGTGACGTGACGGTGGAGTATTGGGCGGGTGGGCGATGTGGCGGCTTCGCAGGGGCGGAACTCCAGGCCAGCGGGTCTTGGTCCTAGAAAGCCGTCGGTTTGGGTATGGCGTGCCTGATCTGGCTCGCGTTAGGGGCCGGGGGTGGATACAGACGGAGTATGGTACCAGCTCTCGCTGGCGGCCAGTCTGGTGGTTGGGTGTGTGGTGTCTGAGGTCTGGTGGGGAGGATCGGGACCTGGCTCAATGGGGGCAAGACGAGTGGTGCACTCACTGTGAGAAGGTGAAGCAGTGTGGGCGCGCTGACGGGAGGGAGAGATGATGGTTTCTGCTCTTCGTTCTGAGGACAAGGTGCACGCTGGAGAGGATGGAACAACCGGCGGCTGCCGAAGATTGCGGTTCCGATAGGTGCCACCGCCTCGTGGAGACGTCTCTTTATTTTTTTTATTTTTTTCGTAAGGCAGAGAGAGTGTGAGGAACGCCGTGCATCAACCAGACACGCTACTGATGTCGCCGCTGCTGCTGTCATCAATGTTCCCGATTAGTGTCCTTCAAGACAAGGGAGTACACAAATGAGGTGGTGATCGCGTCAAGTCGCAGAACCCCTGTATGTGGAACGAGGGAGCGGGTGAGATCCTCATTCACAGGTATGGTATAACAGGCTGTTCTATCGCCTTTGCTGCCAGGTGACTGAGTGGATGCCGTCCGTTCTTGGAGGAACTCTTGTCCAAGAACTCTTGCAGATTGTCCAGTCCCGTCGCGTCAGGGTGATGAATGTGCTACCAGGGGGTTAAGTTGCTGGAGCGGAGGTTTTCGCGATGCGCACACGCCCAACGCGAAGTGAGGTGGAGACCGAATGTGACGGAGGAGAGGATATGGCCAGACGGGGAAATCTAGGCTGGCGGACGTGTCGAGTCTCCGTCAATCCTTTGCCTGTCTTAGCCTTAGCCAAAACCAGGACTCTGTTCGCTGGGCATACCTGTCGCCTTTCTCTGATACCGAGGGGGTGCGTGCGGCAAACCTTGTCTTCTACAATGTGTGATCGCACGTGTGCCAGCATGCCTGATGGGGGGGGGGGCGTTCTTTTCTCTGGGTGGCAGCCTGCACGATGCGCCGTCGAGCCTTCGACAGATGCTTGGCCGTCGCGATAGGGGCGCTGTTTGGTCGAACGGCTGAGGCCGACAGGCTGAAGGCTAGATTAGATGGCCAAGGTACTGAACACGATGCTCGGAGACGGTCGCAGCGTGTGGGCGTCAAGTCAGCAGAGATTGGCGAGCTTGGTTCGGATGGCTTTTGACTCGAGCATATTTCCGTTACCGAGACATGGGTCAGTCTGACGGATGCAATTTCGAGAGAGAATGTGTCGAACGTACAGGAAACGGCATGGGGAGAAAGAAGAGTCATAGTGAAGACAGTGCATTGAGTAAGTCCGCCGCACAGTAAGGCAGCTGCCATGTCGCATCAAAGTCCTGCTTGCCATCTTTGCTTCCTCCTGCCATTGCTCCGCGAGGTAGGGGCATTCGCACTTTAATCTGGTACTTCCTCCTTCCTTCTCTCGCGGCAAGAAAGCGTCATGGATCAGACAGGCATTGATGGTCCATGAAGAAGCCGCGGACGACGAGCCTTGGGCCGACGGCGATTGGGCAGGAACCACCGAGACGACACTGAAGCCCTGCAGTGACCGACAATGGGTGGCCTGTTCTGGGTTGCCATGCGTCCAAATGGCTGTCAGTGACGGGCCAAACCACACAAGACGCGAGACCGGTGAGAGGGCAGGACAGGTCCAGGAAGGGGAGGGGGGGCATCACCACCACCCCTGCTGCATCACAATCTCACAGAACATCACGACAGGAACAAATCGTCTCGTGAATGGTCCCGGAAAGAAGAGGCCTAACAAACCCGAGGCTGTCGATCAGGCCTCTGAATATCCCTCTGGTGCCTGCTCAGGTCACTGGACCGGACCGCCTGACAAACAGGCCCCGGCGGTGACTCGGTATTGCAGAAAACGGCCATCGGCGAAATTCACGGCACAGGGGAAAGTGCTCCAGACGGTGCTTGCGGCATCAGACAAGGGTCTCAGGGTCTTGGGGGTCTCATCCGTTATTTGGCTCGCGTGGAAAGCCACTGATCTGAGATTGGAGAGGTGCAGAGCCACCCACATACAGTACATGCGTTCAGCCCGTGGCGTGGCGCTCTGAAGGCGTCCCTCGTACAGCGGCAACTGAAGGGTGCACCGCTGATGACTGCCGTGTTCTCTAACTCACTACCTACTCAAGATGCCTGACCTGCCTTATCTAAAGATCATAGTTGAGGTTGCTGCTATCCTACCTACTATCCTGACCTTCCGGCCCATGTCTGAGATGTCAGACAGGAATGCAGCGGGGTTGATGGCTATGAAGCCCTGAGGCGGGATGGCGCGTCCTGACACAGGAAACATTAAGTCATGGTGGTGCTGGCTTGGTTTCTCGCTGACTGACAGCTCCCAACATGTGTTGTTTCCACCTGTGCTGAGCTAATGGTGACGGAAGACGATGCACACATGCAGTCCTTGGCATCCCGATTACCGTCATCGGGCATGTCAGAGCCTTTCTGTTTCGTGGGTACGACGACCGTCTTGATCGTAAGCCATTCAGCGTTATTTCCCCGGGAATGCCTACAGTACAGTGGTGGGAACAGCACGTGTAGTCAGCAGCGTAAGATCCGCCCACCTACCAGTTCCTCCGCTTTCCCCCTTCGCCGCGGTCTAGAGCGCGGGACTACCAATGTCACCAGGGGGGGCAGGTGGGGAGAGGCAGGAAAGGGAACCTGCCCTGAGAATCTCACGGTGGCTGCGTGGTTAGGCCGGCCTTACGAGGGAAGGCGCATGGCTGATATGGGAGCTACATGGTACCTTGAGTCATCCCTTTCATCCCTTCCTGCCCACCATGTTTGTCCCCTGGGACCATGCCTCAAGCATTGAGGGGTCTGAGAAGGCGCATCTGAGGCCGGTGTCAAAGGCCTATTGGAGGAGCACCGTCGGCGTGACGAGAAAGAGAGATGGGATCCCAAGGCGCGACAGGAGCCTATGTCCCCTCTTTGACTGCAACTCAGCGCAGCAAGAGGTGCCGCCATCTCTAGTGCGGCGCTAACGCTAGCCAGAATGCAGGATGCATGCCCCCCGGGAGCCCCTGCTTCACACCCTCTCTCTCTCTCCGTCGCCCGCTGTCGATGTTTGGTCGCTCCTACCCAGGACATGTTCGGAATAGACAGGGTACCTGGTCGGAGGCACAGAGTAAATGCGAAACCTCGTTATGACATCCTAAGATTTCCGCGCTCTGTATCAAACGAGCAACGGATACGGCCGTCTTTCCTTTGACCGTGGTTGAACCGTCCCATCAATCACCCCAACCCACCGGCTTGCTCGGTCCCCAGGCACACCAACATTCGCAGCATACATGTATTCATTCAGCACTGCCGATTTGCCCATGGAATTCCACGCCAACCAGCCCACTCGACCAAATTGACCGGCGTTGATGCCAGAGCCCCTCATGCCCCGTTGGAAAGGCTGGACCCGTCGCTGTAGTTATGCCGATCGAGACCGGGTTGATCGACATCTCGCTCACGCTTTGGTCACGAATCCCATGCTCCATCCCTGTACGCATGTGAGCCTGGCATGGCCCAACAGCCAGTCGGCGTCGCATCCCGACTAATTCGTCGAAACATCCACCATGGCCTGGTGCTTCTCCTTCCCGTGGTCAACCTCGTCCTCATCGCATCGCAGAGCTGCTGGCCAACTCCAAGGGCTTCATCACATGCGGGCCTTCCATGTTCATGTGCTCGTCTACAGCAAGTAGACCGATTTTCTTTTGCTTCCGTCCTGGACGAGCCGAGATCACCCATGATTGCCCACGAATATCTGGGCGCGCCAAGGTCCCGGATCATGGTGGTATTGGGTAGGGTTAATTAACACAGCGAAGGCCGAACGCGCGTCGTCCATTGGACCTCGTCTGCTCTCGTCGATCCATCCGGAAAGCTTCCCCGTTTCTAAGTGGATCAGCACGAACGGGACCCTCGTAGCCAAGGAACCAAGCTTTGGTTCGGCCACTGGCTTTTGTCTTTTTTACTTTCTGAGAAAGTCCGCAGCCTCAAAGCCCCGCGACCTCGATGGCATGCCTTGTGGAGAGCGCTACTTCGCGACCAGATCCAAAGCCTTGAGTCCTCATGTCCCGCTTTCCCACAGCTCTGTCCGCAAGCAGTCGCGAATCATGGCCTACCACTT
>NW_003315037.1:2082438-2083054 GCF_000150825.1 Verticillium alfalfae VaMs.102
TTCCTCCCTCCTTGTGTGCCATGACGAGGGCAGCAGCAAGCCAGTTTGTACATGCAAGGATATGCAAGGAGCTCGTACATCCGCTTGATCGCACATATCTTTCGCTCGACGACTTGTCACTTTGCACCACTGCCCTGTCATTCATTGCTACTTATGGTTGCGATCGGGGCTGAGGTCACGATCCAAGTATTGTTTGCCGGGTCTCCGCGCAGGGGTACGCCCGCATAATGGGTCGGCCGATTGCTCAGCGCGCGCCATCAGTGCGTTTTAATCCACTCTCGACATCTGCCAGCAGCCCAGCAATCGTAGCTCAGCCCAGATTCTTCGACTTACTTCCACTCTCGTACCCCCAGGCGGTACGCCTGTTGGCTAGAGCATGGGCGCTAACCGACCTACACGCGAAGTTGGGAACTTGGGGGGCTGGCGATCACTTTGTCACGAAAGGTTTCGTCAACGGCCTTTTCAAAAAGCGGGGACGACCTCCCAGCACAAGGGGAGATTCGCGAAGGTTTGTAGAAAGCAGGCCGTTCGCAAGACGACTGTCATGGAACTTTTTTTCCTGTTCTTGTTCTTTCCGGTTGGGTCGGCATTTCGCCAATTTTCAAAAAAAAACGCT
>NW_003315037.1:2083154-2086227 GCF_000150825.1 Verticillium alfalfae VaMs.102
GGGGCTGCGATCACTTTGTCACGAAGGTTTCGTCACGGCCTTTCAAAAGCGTGACGACCTCCCAGCACAAGCGAGATTCGCGAGGTTGTAGAAGCAGCCGTTCGCGAGACGACTGTCATGGTACTTTTTTCCTGTTCTTGTTCTTCCAGTTGTGTCGCATTTCGTCAATTTCAAAAGAAACGCTGTCAAGTACCAACCACAACGACGATGCCTTCTTTTTGGCGATGTCGTCTCGTCACGCGGCGACAACACTCTGTCCAAAGCATCACCTGACGAAACTGTCAAATGTCTATGAGACGTGACGAATCATGCAAGGCCAGTGCCAAAAGATACTGGAGTGAGTCTGGCTGAGCTGGCATGTACCTTCCAGCCACGACTCTAACAGAGCGTCGGCCCGCTCCAGCATGTCAATCTACCACAGACGTCCTGCCCACCAAATAGATCAAGGTGTCGTACTCAAAGTATTTGGGGGCGCTTGGTTTTGATTGCAGGACCTACGAGCCCAACATCTGTCCAGCGACTCATGTTCGCAGCCCGGCAACATGGCATCAGGAAGCCAAGATCGAAATGGATGTAAAGGTAACAAGGGCCTGTCCTCTGCGCTAAAATGGCGACCCTCATCATGCACTTATACACCGGATGTCACCTTGAGGAGATACATTAAGACAGCCTAGCGACTCTAATACAGAGTCCGGCTGATCCGCTATTCGACCTTTCACTTTCACCCCGCACCGCCGCTGCGGGATCGAAAACAGGTAGTGTTTGCCTCGTAGTTAATTGGCAACGCGCTCGGAGACTTGTTCATTGAGCGCGGGGCTGCAGCTGCAGGGACGTCGAACAGGGCAGAGAATCGAGACGAGCTGACGCACTCGCCAGAGCCATATAGATTTCCTGCCGGTGGCAGTTGCTGCCTCTGCTAATCTAGATAGACTGAGCCGGGTCGAGTCAGTCCATGAGGGGTCAAATTACACTACCCAGGTGCGCCAGGGTTGCCGGCATCTCGTTGCTGGAGTGTGTGCACGGTGCATATGCCCTATTGTTTCTTGCATCCCACCACCTGCGCTGGCTTCTCGTCACCTGTCCGCAACGGGTTTTCTTTCATTCTACATGAGTGCATTTATCATAAGCTCTCGGTCTGATCAGCTTGCCTCCAAGGCTGCCATTGGGAAAGCGCTCTCACCGCTGTTTCCGCGGATCTTTGGTCCGTTGGCTGGCTGAGAGGGGTGGTAGGTGGCTGTTCCAGATGGCGCAAAAGCAAATATTCGCATTCAAGGGATGGGATCCCCTCTGGACTCTCTATTCGTCGCTTCGGAGCGAACATAAAGACAAGCCGGTTTATGATTGGTTGAACTGCGTAAGCCTGTTGACCTGGCCCCCCTTGTTGGTCTCAACATCTTGGGTATTTTGGCTGAAGATGAAATCCAGGGTTCAATCGTGACTTCACAAAGCCACGCTCACCACAACAGAAGACTCGTCAAGGCTCATGGGGTCTCACAATCTGACCAAAGCCGTGCGGCTCTCTGACCCTGTCGACACGACAACTCCCTACGATGTATCAGGCCTCGTCGGCAAGACGATTCTCATCACCGGCGGCGCTCTGGGAATAGGGGCTGCTTTCGCTCGCCAATGGGCTTCCAATGGAGCCAATATTGCTGTTGGCGATATTAACGACGAGGCCGGTCAGAATCTTGTTGCCGAGCTCAGGAGAGATCATCCAAGAGGCGCACACCATTACTTCCATTGCGATGTTGGAAACTGGGACTCCCAGGTGGCGTTCTTCAAGGACACGGCCGCTGCGTCGCCACATGGCGGCATAGACATTGTCGTTGCCAACGCCGGCATCAGCCGCCCCTTGGATAATTCTCACTTCGAGAACCCTATGGCCTGTGCTGACGACCCGGACGCACCCACGAGACCAAGTACCACGACTATCGACATCAATATCACGGCCGCCATGCACACGGCCCATCTCGCCATGTTCTGGCTCCCGCGCAACGGCGGTGCCAACAAGCTCAATGCCGCCAGGAACGCTACCTGGCAAACGGTCGACAAGAGCCGCGACCGCTGCCTCCTGCTTCTGGGCTCTGTGGCCGGACTGGTTCCCTTTGTCGAGCAGACGCAGTATACTATTTCCAAGCATGCCATCACCGGTCTCTTCCGCTGCCTGCGGGGCTCGGCCTGGAAGCATGGCATTCGTGTGAACATGGTGTGCCCCTACTTCATCAGCGGCTCCAACATGTTTCCCGCCGCTGTCGAAGCCGTTCTCCTGTCAGGCGGCGCGGGCGGCGCACAGTTCCCGGACGTCATCGACGCCGCGACGAGGCTCGTGGCGGACGAGACCATCGTCGGCCGGGCGCTGGTCATCGGGCCCAGCGTGCAGGATGGCGAGGGCCCAGCCGCGCTGGAGGGAAAGGCCGAGAAGAAGGCCATCTGGGAATGCTATGCAGAAGACTATACGGACGCCGACATGTTCGTGTGGAGGTGGGTTAACATTGTCAATGCCGTCGAGAAGGCGCGAGGATGTTACGGCGTGGCAGTTGATGTATTGAACATACTTTTCCGGCGGAGATAGAACTACGGAACACGAGCACGGTAGAAGACGAACTAGCTATGCTTTTATTCCGTCGTCACAAGAGCACATTCTGGCTACAAAGTTATGCCTCCACCGTTTTGTCTCAAGCTTCAAGAGATTCGGGCCTTTGCCTTCCGTCAAGTTGATCACGGTAACGTTAGCCGCCGTAGCACGCCATTATTACATATCCATCGTATAGGCCGACACAAGCCCGTGCCGCTTCGCAGCTAGTTGTAACGTACATGAGATCTATGTTCGGACCATGAAACTGAAGCTGAAGCTGCCGCTACAGACGTGGCCACTTTGATATCGTTGCCTACGCGGTTCAACCATGTCGCTTGCGGGCATAGGTACTGAGAGTGATGAAAGGAAGTTCTAGTATAGTAATCGGGTCTATGAAACGCTTAGAAGCTCTTGCACCTTTTCCCCAGCTTGCGAGAACTTTCCAGTTTCTTTTTCCATGCAAGGTATTGTGATTCGAATGGTGATTGCAGCGCTGTG
>NW_003315037.1:2086791-2088103 GCF_000150825.1 Verticillium alfalfae VaMs.102
ATCATAAGACCACAACGCCAAAGAATTACCTGAACAATTACAAAAAGTGAATCTTTATGGCCATGATGATAGCGTTTTCCGCTGATCTAAACTAAAGCGCGCAGCAAAAGCTTAACAACGAGTCCTCCAATGCACGAGCAAAATGCGCCTCCTCAGATTCTTGAACCCACCGCCCCTCACATCAGCAGACCCAGGTAAAGGGGGCGTGTCCCGATCCAAGTGAAGTATTCGGGTACTCGCATTCGCGTGACGGCGGGCATTTCAGGGCGTGGTTCGAGTTTATGTGCTGGCGCTAAAGCGTTAAGGAGTGGTCGTCGGCTGTCAAGACCGCACAGCGTTGACGCTGGTCATTTGCCTGTGCAACGTTGCACACGTTTACTCGGCCAGGGCAGCCCGTTCGAGTGTTGCTTCCTGAGCCTTGTGTTCAGTTGTCTGACGACCGCGGCCTTGGATACGTGGTTGGTCATGGCTTGTTGCTGGCTGCCGCGTGAGGCATTTGGAAACTCAAATTCTACGCGGTCATCGGACGTAGCGGGAGTCATGATTTTTCTCGTGTCCATTATCCGGTCACGGTCATTATTCACGGCATTGTTCACGCAGGTGTCTTGCTGTTTCGGCCATCAGCAGGGTGCCAGGATGCGGGTGGAATAAGTAGCTTCTCGAGGGCACTTTACAGACTCAACGTCAATTTCTCCAATGAGGCTAAAAGTATACGTCTGGCCGATTGCCGAAGACATGCAGCCATGTGAGCCTAATAAGCTAGCCATGCTGCTGAGGGTAGCATTGCCATAGCCTTATCAGACTCCCTACTCGGGACACCAGGGCACGATGGGCTCGGGGGAGGGCAATTGGCTTTGCGGCAGCGCGGTAATGACGCATCGGGTTGTGCTCTTCTGAGTATACGAATCAGACACTACTCTCATTTACGACTCCTTGGAGAGCCGATGCAAGAGCAAGTTTCCTTTTTGGCGCGAGAGCAGTCTTCAATTGTACGCCTCGGGATAATAAGGACCGATCATTGGTAACACGTCACTGAAGCACAGTCCTCTGCCGTGCTTGTGTCCGTGTATGGGTTGAAATGTCTTTGAGTGACGCTGCTGTGCTTGGATCTGGGTGGCCTGGCAATATAAGCCAACCTGTTTCGACGCGGAGTTCAGGGTAAACTGTGCCGAAGGGGAAGCATTCTGAGGAGATCCTGATGTGGCCTTGGAGCGGTTCGATTAGGGAGGGCGAAAACCATGCGCTTGGCTCTAGGTACGATTGATCCAGGCACAGAGTGACTTCACCTGGCAGAAAATCGAGATGCGTGTGG
>NW_003315037.1:2088203-2090333 GCF_000150825.1 Verticillium alfalfae VaMs.102
GACATTGGAAGGGGGCTCGACCCCGGTCATGGAGCAGGGTATGAACACCGACGGCGGGTTCGACGAGCGGCAAGCAGAGGGGAGCAGGGCCTGAAAATAGCCATGCTCTGATCCGAGGCCTTGGAAGCGAGCAAGCTATCTATCTTGGTGGATTGGATCAGAAGGCTTCTCGAAGGGCGGGAGGCACATCAAGCCGTGGACTTCGAGCTGAAGATGAAAAACGCGAAAAAAGACGTCCACGGCTCGAACCGAAACTTGCTACCTAGGCAGACATCGATCCAGACCAGGCCGTGGCGGGCGACGTTGAAGCTAAGGGGGGCCAAACACGTTGAGCGGTCGGCGTGCATGCGCTAGCGCTGACAATGGGTGGCCATCCGGGGACAGTGAAGTTGGCGTTGATGGTCCTTACCTAGGTATGAGAGAGCATCCAACGACGGGCGGCTTTGCTTTACCGGTCTTTTCATCCATCCAAGTTGCTTTTCTCACGCCTCAGGCCGACCGATGATGCGGCATATGATGTGCCCTGAGCGGGCGAGGACAAGAGGAGAAGAAGGGATGAGGTGACGAGTTGATCGGAGAGGCCGTGCTGTGAGGGAGGGAGTGCAGGATGCACATGCAACTGCAACAGCAGATGCAAAGCCAGAGAGGCACGAGAGGCCCGAGAGGCCCGAGAGGCCCGAGAGGCATGAGGGGGGCTTGCGAGGTCTGTCTGCAAGTCAGAATCACATTGAAAGCAGGTACATCTCGGCGGCTTCGAGCGAGATGCCCCCAAGCAACGCACGCAAGAGGGAAAAAGACCCTGGACGGACGGGACAGGAACAGGAAGGACCTCCCCCCTCCCCAAGCCCCACTCCCGGTCCTTCCAGCATCCAGCATTCAGTATCCAGCAGACCAGCACCCAACCGGTTGGCGTCCTCCCAGGGGTCCATGTGAATGTGAGAGGGGTGAAGGAGAAGGGGCAAGGAAAGAAGAGAAGAAGGGAAGAAGGGAAGAAGGGAAGAAGGGGAGGCACTTTTACTACACCCCCTGCTGTGTCCACCTGAGGTATGGTACTGTCCGCCTTTTGATTCCCCAAGTGCCAAATCCAAGCCCCAAGCGTCAGGAGCTAGGAGTCAGGAGCCAGGAACCACCGGCAGCCAGGAAAGAGCCAGGACGCCAGGAGCCAGCCAACAGTCGTGAAGGGAAGGGCAACAGCCGCCACTCCATCAAGACTAGGTGATGCGCACGGCAACAACGACAAGAGGCGGGAAACTAACTATCTAGTGGGTGGTGACAGCGTTGACAGCGACTGGTAGCGGCAGAGAAGGAAAAACCAACTTATCCACATAGAATTGGCCGGATGGAGGCACTGAGGCAGTCGTGAAAAGGCGGACGCAAGGGCCTCCTTGGGTCGCCCAAGCCACACATGCCGCCCCGCTTCTTCTTATCCCCCCTCCCTCACGCTTGCCCCCCCTTTACCGTGCTTGCCTACCTTGTCCTTGACAGTCGCACTCAAACCACTGGCTGGACCGCCGCGCCGCCCGGGAAATCGCTACGAGGGGCCCCCTCCAAGCCTCCTTCTCTGTGACCTCTGCCTTGTCCCCTCCCCCTTTTCCACCCCCCCCCTTCTGTACAGTACTTTGGTCCCCTGCCGCCCCCCCCCCTTCCCCCGTCTTGCCTTGCCTGCCTTGGGCCAAAAAGAAAATTCGGAAGAACAATGCTACAAGACGTCTGCAGTGCCTGTTGAGAGGGAAACAACAGGGGGAGAAAAGGAAGAAAAGAACCTGATCGCATCTCGTTGGCCGCTCTCCTCATTCTCGAGCAACACCAGACCAGCCACGAACTCGCCATCCGGACCACACTGCTTCAGGTTCGCTCCTACCTGTCGCGCCACGCCTAGGCAGCACCCTCTCATAGCATCGCGACGTACATTGCCTGGCTACACCTACCTTACCTACTTACCCTACGGCACCGCACCACAGGTGAATCAGTGAGGGGTGAGCCCGACAGTGGACAGGGCAACCAGGCAAACAAGCAACCAAAGAAAGTACAACGGGATCCGAGGTACCTGCTCGGCCGCATCTGCCCCTGAGTGAGGGGATCAAAGTCCCTTTACACCCACCCCCCGCCAGATAAACAGGCTCTCCAATC
>NW_003315037.1:2090963-2098423 GCF_000150825.1 Verticillium alfalfae VaMs.102
TCCGCCATGTCTCGTCACAAGCACCATCAGTCCTGGTACGCTTCACTGCCGCCGTCCTGTCTTCCCATGATTGTGAGGTCATATGCTGATTTTGCTGATGTCTAGTCGGGAGCTCCATGTTGTTGTGCTAGGAGCCGGTGAGAAGCGCAGTATAGTCTTTGCAAGGTCTTTAGGTGACTGACCCTTTCGCAGGAGGTGTCGGCAAGAGCTGTTTGACTGGTGAGATAACCCAGAACATGACCTCACCCCTAATGCCGTGTCACTGTCTAACTCATCGACTGTGCAGCTCAATTTGTACATAATGAGTGGATTGAAAGCTACGACCCAACAATCGAAGACACGTACCGAACTCAACTGCAAGTTGATGTAAGATGCTGATCTCTCTGACCAATCTCGGCCTGTGACTAACGCCTCTTTGTAGGGAAGACAGGTTGTCCTGGAAATGTAAGTTGAGCAGTACGGCACTGGCATGCACATGTCTGATCATTCATAATTTTTCAGTCTCGACACCGCCGGCACAGAACAGTTTGGTATGCATGTGTCTTCTTTCATATGCTAGTTCAATTCTAACACGGTTGCAGTCGCCATGCGGGATCTGTACATGAAATCAGGCCAAGGATTTATCCTGGTCTTTAGCATCACCTCGGGCTCATCCATGAACGAGATTGAGATGTTACGAGAAGAAATCACTCGAATAAAAGACGATGAAAACGTACCCATCGTTATCGTCGGAAATAAGGCCGATCTCGAGGAGCAGCGTGCTGTGCCCCGCCAAAGGGCCTTCGCCTGCTCCCAGATGTGGGATGCGCCGTATTATGAGACGAGTGCCAGGACGAGAAGTAAGCTAATCCTAGCCTCAACTTTGTAACAAAGGTGCTAATGTCGATCTCAGCGAATGTCGATGCTGTATTCATCGACATTTGCCGTCAACTACTTCTTAAGGACGAGCGGTTTAGAGACGCCGATGGCAGGGACAACTACGGCCGCGATGACGACAATGACACGGGCATCATGGGTCTCGCGAAACGCAAGCGGAGGCGAAGGACGACGACCAGATGGCCATCGATGCAATATCCTATGAGAGACAATCTCCATGCAAGTCTTCGTGCGCGAGGGGCTTGAAAAAAAAAACGAACACTACAAACAAGACGATGTTTCGTCGGTGCTCATCGTCCAGCACAGTACATGCGGATGAGACTGAATCTCTTCTCTATTTGTATAAATTATCGTACCGCCACAACAACGGCGTGGCAAGTAAAGGCCATCTTGGATACGGAAATGATATGGGGATCAAACAAGGTTGTGAAGGAGCGGGAATGGCAGAACCGCAAAAAAAGAGAAGGTAGTTCACTTGGACGAACGGCACGACGTCACGACATGCCCACCAGCTTAGAAGCGAGCACTCGCATCTCACACGAATGTTTCTTCCCAGGCGAGGAGAGAAGACTAGAGGAGGATGAGAGGAACTTGGCCCTCGTACACCTACCACTTTTGGTGAATGACTTTTTTCAGTTGGAGTTTGATACAACATGGAGACAGGACTAGGCGTTGGAAGGTGGACTTGGGGCGAAATGAGCATTGAGCTGTCTTCGCAACTGGTAGGTTTCATGTTTTAGGGCAATACATCACGGGCAACCAGCAATGACCCTCAGGACTTGACGGTTCCCTTGGCACGTACTGTTATATACATGATATAGGTAACCGGGTACCTTCCCAACGTGCGTCTAGCGCTCGTGGCTGGGGTCTCCGCGCCCGTATGCACTAACTCAAGCCGCGTCTGGATCGTTGGGCTCAAGTACCATGTATCGCTTAGGAACGCGGCGTTGTCGTTGATGCTGGGCAAGACGGTAGAGGCGACATTCTTCGCAAGAATACCTCGGACGCCCCTGGAGATGACGCGGTTGCCGAGTATCCTGGAGACCTATGGTGCATGATGCCCAGTGATCACGATGCGGAGAAGCATAACAGGCGCTGATGTTGCGCACTGCGCGCGATTCATCTCCGTCTCTGAGTTTCACCGACCAGGCCTGCACCTTCCATGAGAATGGTGCCAAATAATATAAGAGCGTAGGGGAGGGAGACTGTCGACGATGTTGGCGGCTGAGGGTCGGCTGAGACAGAAGTTTCGAGAGGCTATCTGGTAACCTAGTTCTGCAGGCATATGACATGTCACAGGTAACCTAGGGGGTGAACAGATGCACGCACAACCTTCTGTCATTCATATTCGAATGCATATCATTGGCATCTGGCAGCAGAAAGTTGCAGCGTTCTACTTCGCGCTGTGTCTGGAAAGTTGAGCCCCGGGCAGTTCGGAGATCATAATATCGAGGAACATGTAGTAGCAACTACTCGGCTGCCTTCGCGGAGTCGTGTATAGCATGTGTTGCGATAAGTCATCGGTCTACACGAATCGTATTGTGTGAACATGTAGACATGGTTTAGCAGACCCTTGGCATTATCCTGTCTTCGGCAGTCTGGTTTGGGGGGCGCATTCGCCCTTGTGTCTTCGATGTATGCTATACTCGGACTCATGGCTGCAATGTCGGCTGCGGGGACACTGTGGAAGTCGGTCTTGAGGCAGATGGAGATTATTATAGCCTTCCACAAGAAGATTGGGGCCTTCAATAACAAAAGTTTCACCAGGTCACGCTCGCTCTCGTCGTACCTATAGACATTGCAAACCTCCATCATCGTGTCCTTCGTCGAAATGTTTACGATAGGCTTGGCATGAACATGATGGGCAGGAACTCTGCTATGTAATCAAAACGCTAGGAAAACTTCACTCGAGGATGAGCCGCCGTCGCCAGCCATTACCTGTTCGACTTTGGCCTTGAGTCTTAGGATTCGGGTCACAGAGCTGTCCTCGCCGAACACCACAGCAATCGATGTTGATGACTAACACGGACTCAGCTTAGCCAGCCGCATTCTACGTTGTCTTCCTGAAGCTCCTGTTCTAAATATCCTTTATTCTGTCACTCTTGGTGTTGTGCATCAAGTTCTCACCTGCTTGAGAGACCAAACAATACTCACTTCTTCCCAGTTCAGCCCAATGAGTGATCGCGCAGATCGTCACCACTCAAGCGTCTCGTTCTTGGGATCGAGAATTCAGTACGCGATGGTCAGAGAGACACACTAAAAAGAGAAGACCAAAATCATCCCGCCATATGTCCGGCTGGTGAAGCCGCGTCCCGTTGACCCCTCACCCCACTCGCGCAACTCACGATCAAATGGAAGCCAACGTCCGCTCGCTGCCCCCCACCATCATGTCAGCCCAACGACAGACCACCTGCAAAGCCGCCGCCGAGACCGAAAACCAGTATGCCGTTCCCCCACAAGCAGGTGCTGATCACGGGCGCCACGTCAGGCATAGGCCTGGCGCTCACGGAGCGCCTCCTGGCGAACAAGATATCCGTCGTAGCCATCGCCCGCACGACGGCGCGTCTCGAAGCGCTCCTCGCCAAACACGGCCCCGCCCACCTGGCCATCGAGCCCCTCGACGTGACAGACCTCGCCTCGCTGCCCGACTGGACGGCCCGCATCACAGCGACCTACCCGGCCGTGACGGCCCTGTTCCTGAACGCGGGAGTCCAGCACGCCCTGCCCCTCGGGCCCCCGACCACCGCCACCGCCACCGCCACCGCCGACGTCCTCGCTGCGACGACGGCCGAGCTGACGACAAACTACCTCGCGCCGCTGCACACGACGCTGCTCTTCCTGCCGCACCTGCGCGCCCACGCCGCCGCCGGCCGCCCCGCTGCCCTGTACTACGTCACGTCGGCACTGGGCCTCGTGCCGCTGCGCGCTGCGCAAACTACTGCGCCAGCAAGGCCGCGCTGCGCGCCCTCGTCTGGCAGGTGCGGGCGCAGCTCCGGGACGAGGAGCGGCAGTCCGGCCAGGACGCCGTCAGGGTTGTCGAGATTGTGCCGCCGGCCGTGCAGACTGAGCTTCACACGCGACAAGGCCTCGCGCCCATCGGGATGCCACTCGCGGATTTTATCGATGAAATGTGGGTGGCCCTCGAGAGTGGCGAACAGGATGAGATCCTCGTCGGGCCCGCGAAGGAATATGCTCACATCGATGACGCGAAGAGGGAGGCATTCCAGCAGCTCTTAGAAGCGAGGCGCGGCCAGGAGGACGAGGCTTAGCACATTGGGGTAGAAGATGACAGGTGACTGTGGCACTGCGCGGCCTCTCGCCATGGATCAGGAACATGATTGGCATCCAATTTATTGTGCCGTCCTAAACTATCTATTTACACCCCCAGCACGCTGCGGCGTAGGACACTCGGTCCGACCCGATAGCTGTTGGGGGGACGCTGGCTCCAGCTGGGGAAATCCATGCATGAAGAATGCAACGGTTTGACGCCCTCACCCGCGAAACTTCATTCGCCCATGTCCGCAGCGCAGGAAAACAAACAAAAACAAACAAACAAACAGAAAGCCAGTAACCCAAAAACCCCTTTCCAGACGAGGAGAGGACCGTCTCCAAAAGCCTGGCAGTTTCGGTCCAAGTACCCTTCGCTCGCGTGGTATCACACACTCTCTGCCTCTTATCAACAAATCAAGCCTGTTCCCCTCATCAGTGGGCCTCTAATTTATTGCCCAATTCCCTCGCCATCGCGAGGCGAGGGTAGTCGAATTGAAAACTTGGTTGGGCGATGGTCTTGAACCAAGCTCAGCGACAAGCAAGGCCAAAGTGAAACCAACGCCGCGTGAAGTGAACACCGTAAAAAAGTCGTACACAGATGAACCCTGGCCGATCGTGGAGTGGAGCCTGCTCACCATCGGGGGGCTAGGGATCTACCCCGCCCTCCCCGGGAAGCAGGTCATGGAAAAGGAGAGACATGAAGGCGCATGGTCGTCATTACGTACGTCTGGAAGAAATGGCCAATCGAGCCCTCAGGGCATGGCCAGCGGGCCGCTCTTGCGCTTTTCGGCGCTTGTCAGGACCAGCATGGGCGCCTTGCGCTGGCCTTCGGCCATCTCGACCTCGGACTTCTGGCCGGCGTTCTTGAACACGCTGGCAAACGAGTTATCCCTCTCCGACTCGCAACCCGACGTGGCGCTACTGATGCTATCGAGGCTCTTGCGCGTTTTCTGGCGCGAACCCGGGCGGTCGGACCCGATAGCACCCCAGCTGCCGTTGGTGGAGGTGCGCGAGCTAGGCAGGGAGCACTCCATGTCACCGGACAGGCTACCCGAGCCACTACGCCCGGAGTCAGACTCGTTGTCAGTGATGGGGGTGTGCACCTCCTCAGCGCTCTCGGAAACGGGGCTCATGCTTCCGCTCGAGCTGCCAGTTCCCTTTCTCCTCTCCCGGCCGGCGCGGACAAGGTTGTGAACTGCGCATCGACGGGTGCGAGCCGCAAAGTTCTTGCTGCCCTCGTGCTTTGTGGTAGGCTTGGCCTTGAGTTCCTCAATCGAGGGCGGGCCACGGGGCTGGCGCACTGGGTGCTCGCCAGCACGCGCCTGGCCCGGTCCGTAGCCACCAGTCAGCGGCGTGACTGGGAAAGAGGCGGTCCGGGGACCAGCGGACTTGGGAGCATCGTTGGAAAGGGCGAGCGAGTTGTTGAGGTTGGGCATCGCGAGGGAGACAATCTTCTTGTGGCCGCGACGGAAGGCGTTGGCGGATGGGGGAGGGAGAGGAGCGACGTCAATGGGCGACTCGTTGCGCTTAGGAGGCGAGTTGCTGCGGAAGAAAGGAGTCGTGTTGTTCTCGGCGGGAGGGGAGACCTGGACGCGAGGCGTGTTGTTCTGCGGCGTTGGCTGATGGCTTCCGTAGCCCTGAGCAAGCTGAGACTGTTCACTGAAGGCTGCCATGTTGGACTGCCCAGCGTTGGGGTCAACGTAGTATTTGGTCTGTCCGGTCATGGGATCGACGTAGGCGTACACTTGTTGCTGCTGCTGCTGCTGCATCTGTTGCTGATTACCCATAGTGCCAAGCATGGACTGCTGCATAGACTGCACACGCTGCTGATGCTGGTACATTGCCATCTGTTGCTGCTGCATCTGCATCTGCATCTGCTGCTGAGCACCGCCGATGTTAAGGCCCTGGAACTGCTGAGCAGCTACCTGGATATTGAGGAGCTCTTGCTGAAGAGCCCGCTGCTGCTGGGCCAGGTACATGTTGGTGGCGACCAGCTGAGCGTACAGCTGGGGATCCATCTGGTCCTGATCGTCGACGTGGATCTCAGGAGGAGCGAGGACCTGCTCAGTTGTGAATTGTTGCTGCTGCTGGTTCATGTTCATCATCTGGTTGTACGCCTGCTGCTGGCCATACTGGGGCAGAGCCGTCTTGGGAGCAGTGTAGGCATTGGTACCCTGTGGGTAGATGCTGCCAGCGATGCTGTTGCGGTTGCTGAAGGTTTGGGCAGTGGGAGAGGCCATGCTTGAAGAGTTCGCAAAGGTGGAGGCAGTGGCCGATTTGGGGGCCGTCCGAAGCCCAGCGAGCAGGTGAGAGCGGCTCGTGCGTGGGGTGGGAACGCCGTTGTCTCGTTGGCCGGCGGGAGGCGAAGCCAGGGAGAGAGGCTTGAGGTTCTGGCCGCCTCGGCGGGAAGCCAGTCCGGAGGCGGGCGTGGCAAGCCCGTTGGACTGGTTGTTGAAGTTGTTGGTGTTCATTTGTGCGAGACCAGCTGCGTCCATTGCGCAGATGAATGTGGGAAGATGGGCGTGCTTGTCAAGTTCGAGCTGACAGAAAAGAATGTGAGACGAGTCGAGCACAATGTGTGGACGCCAGGTCAGATTAAGAGGTGTAGTCGGTGGAATGTGCGATGTGGGAGAGACTGCACAACGAGAATTAAGGCGATCGAGTTGCCGGGAGGTAGTGGCTGATTGCCAAAGAAGAAGAGAAACGAGATCCAAAATCCGTTATGAGTCTGGTGACACGAGGCCAAAAGGTTGGGTGGGAAAGGACGTGGTGTTGATTCGGTTGAAAATTAAGTTGAAGGTTCAGGTCGAGAGATATAGCGAAGAAAGGAAAAGTCGATGATACGAGATGATCGAGTAGAAGAATGAACGGATGTGTGGCAGGATCAAGATGATGATACTGCCGATGCTGATGCCTGGTGAAGGAAAGAAGCCAGTTGAAATTCCAAGCAGGAGGCAGGAGATGCCGCGTGTGGATGTCGAGAGCGTTTTGGGGGTACAGTCAAGCTGCAACCGTGACCTGATCGAAGGTCTATGGGGGGAGGGAGGACAAGAGGAGCGCGACTGCTTGTTCTTGAGCTTTCCAGCTGTGGCTTGGCAAAGTAATCTTTCCGCTGGAGAGCAATTCCGCGTGAGAGCAGGAATGTCGGCAGAAGGTGCACGCGTGCGCGTAGAAATTACTCGCCGATGTGGCCAAGGGCAGGAGAGTGCAGCAAGAAGGGGGCGAAGAAGCGTTCAAATCAAGTCGAGTTGAAAAGTAAAGTACAGTTGATTAAAATGATCTTGTCGATGATCGCTGCTTTTGATCGGAATTCC
>NW_003315037.1:2098523-2107510 GCF_000150825.1 Verticillium alfalfae VaMs.102
CGACAGCACAGCGAGCGTCTCTGTGAAGCCGCTACTGGTCCGACTCAGTCCAGAATGGGGTGAAGTGATCCTGATCTCTCTTTCACTCTATCCCGCTCGCTCGCTCGCTCTCGCCTCGCCTGGAAAGCTAGCCTGGTGGATGGGCCTGCCAGCTTTGGCCCGCCCGCCCGCCGCCTGCCCAGTAGAACCAGAATAGGGCCTGTGCAGAGCGCCCTGGGGTTCAACACCACCACGAGCCGACCAGACCACCAGTCCTTCACCTACCACCCACCACCGCCGCTGCACCTGGTGCGCAAGCGTGTAATGGGCGACTGGCAGTCCAATCAGAGCTCGGCATGATCAAATCCTCCCCCTGGAACGGCCTTGCCCTTCCACGATGTCCCCGTTCTTTGAGGCGAGGAGGCGAGCCCCGAGCCACAACCTGTGAGGTCCAGCCAACCAGGTAGAGCGGCGAAGCTGAACCCAGACTCATGCAGGGATTACTCTCGATCGACGTCCGTGCTCTGTCACTGCTACCTGCCGTCGCGCACTTATCCCCGCGGCGAAACCGGGCGCGGCGTCAGGAGGGACAGGTAGCGAGTACCGCGTGACCAGCGCGATGCCAGGGTGGGACCCTGTCTCTGAGCCTCCTGACTGGCTCAGGTACCCAGATGGAAGACACGACTGGCAGGCACTGTGGGCAGGGGTCGAGAGGGGCAGGCAGGAGCAGCTGCGAGTCACTCCCTCCTTCCCCCCTGTTTTGTTCGCCCCTTCCCAATCATTCCACGCCCATCACAGTTCTGCCCGTGTGTCAGCATCGGCCTGCTTGTCTGCCCAGTTTGGTCTGCGAGCCTCGGCGGCTTGAGGCTCCATGGCCTCAAAGCTTCGTTCGTGGGGCGAGGCAAGAACCTAAAGCTCAGATGGATCATCTCCTTCGCTCCAAGTGCGGCATCACATCTCGGCCAAGGTCCTTGTCCCCGAGGATGCCGGGTGCTCGAGCCAGTCCATCTCTATCTTAGAGTTCGAGCCCCTGTCTATTCTTGACGATGGAGGCATGACCCAAAGTGAGCGAAACCCGCGGCACATTGTATTTTTGTCTCGATCTGCCTTCCTATCTGGCGTGCCCCGACGCGACAGCCTTGAGTACCTCGCGAACGGACCTCCTCTCAGCTATGCGAAACTACGGGAGCGTCACCTTCTTCTTTCTGGCCATGACATGCATAGACACGCCACGCATGTTCGACGATTTCCCATGAGTGTCCTGGCAGCAGCAGCAGCAGCAGCATGGAATTCCTAAATGGGAACTGGCTTTCTATCACCGGCCGGACCATCTCTCAGTCTTCGCCTTCCATTCTCCCTGTTCCCACAGCCCATATGAATAATGACTGCAATATGTGCCACAAACTCAGATACCCTGCGAGCAAGCATGTTTCAGAGACAAGTACAAGTCAGTCAGCCAGCCATTCAGTCAGTCAGAACATGGTCGACACGTATTTACGATACTGGGCAAGGATATTAGCCTCCTTTCGTCTGAAGCCTCCTGCGGGACCCGCTCCAAGACAGCACGACAGCAGGCTCTTCCAAGGTTCCAAGGACATCCGTCCCCACGCGGGCGCTGTCATTTGGGCGAGCTGCTCGCCCGGTGCAATGACTCCATCGCGCATCTCGTGGACGTGTGCGACTACTCCCAGGGCCGCCGCCCACGAAGACCCCCTTACCCTATCTTGGAAGCATGAGAGCAGGCAAGGGGCTCGGCTTCCCCCACCGTAAACACAGGCACACAGGCAGGTCAGCACCGCGAGAACGCAGGACCTGAGACGAGTGCTAGGCTCAAAGTCGTCAATCCCATGCTCAACCGCGCTGCGGAGGCCGTGCTTCCCCATGTTTGGGGGGGGCTGAGGGGGGCATAAACTCCTGGCGAACTCAGTGTTACACCATGTACCATTCAGGGGAGCCCAAGAGTCCCGCTCCACCCCCTTGACGGCTCCACATCATCTCGTTTTGAGCTGGCCCTGCGCGACCTCGACGGAGCCTGATACCTCTTTATGGACAAGCGGTCTTGCCAAACGGGACAAACGCCATGCACTGCGCCTCCAGCTGCCGACATCTATCGAAAATCGGACTGGACTCTAACTTCCTCTCAGTGTGTTTATCTGAGACTGGCGCGTCCTTTGAGTCAGAGCCGTTCCGCAGGAACGTGGCTCCAGGCGGCGGCTCCCATTTCCCGTCGATGGCGAGACATGCTCCTGCCATTCCTTTGCCCCTCTATCACTCTCAGGCATGCGGAAGTCTATTCAGAGACCAACTTTACATGACTACTGACTCGAAGGGCTGGTCGTTGTAATTGGCCATGATCAAGCCGTTGGCAAGATACACAGCATTGCCGCCACCTCGTTCTGCGTCCTGCATGCTTGCCATGCCCGCAGCAGATGCAGCCTCAACCGCCTCGCAGCACTAGCAGCGCTTAATGTGGTAACACGTAGTTGCTAGTCGCGGGCCGCTTGGGCGAAGGATGCACAACACATTTTCGGCGGCTCCTCATCGCCAAGAGGGCGGCACACAGGTAGATCGCCAACGTGGCACCAGTGAACTTCGCAATCACCTGCAATTGCTGTCAGATACCATTCGAGCACGGCACGCCACCCGGCGGTAATCATGGCCATCCTGACCTGCTGTTCTGAGTGATGTCCCCCACACTATCAATCCATTTCTGGTGGCTACAGGTGGTGCGTACTTAAACCGATAGTTTCGAGCCGAGATCAATCCGAAAATAACAGCACTGATTCGGTTCCTAGTATGGGGCTACCCGTCACGCCATGTTTGTTCCTGTCATCAACGGGCTTCAGCAGATGTGATTGTGGAATATCACATCTCGACACGTACACAGAGCCACCACCTATGTAGTATAGACATGTCGATTGAGCGCCTGTTCATCCAATGAACATAACTTGCAGGTTTGTTTGTGGACTCTTACGTCAAACACGCACGCCTCGTGTATGGGAAGTGCCAGACCAACGCGTATCAAGGCTGCTGTCATGTTAGCCGCCTTACCGGGACTGTGTGCAAACCTGTCGCGATGCTTCGCGATACTGTTGAGAAGAGAGTCAATCCACGTGCACTACAAAAGCAGCCGCCAGCGATGCCATTGGATATGGTTTAGGCCAGATATTGCAAGCTGCTACAACAACTCTGCTGCAACTATTGCCGCCAGCCCTTGTGGGCCTATCCGCACAGGATCCACCGTCGATTTCTTGCCTTGGGGAATGCTTGTGGGAGCTGGTAATTGATGACATGATGCAACCTGCAACAATTATCTGCGCGACAGAGGCAAGAGGTAGCATGCTTGGCAACGTCACAGCGATGTGAAGCTTCGGACGCTCGCTTTTCGACTAGCGAATTTGCGTCAAACCGCCATTTCGTGGAGACGTCCTTGAGGGATGAATAACTGCCGAGCCAAGTGTACTCTTCATCTTCCGATCAACAAGACAGGTTCAGAATCACAGTCGCGGTATCGACGTTGTTGTTGAGTAGCCTTCCAGAGATACTCTATTGCTAGAGAACACCGCGGAGGGCCACCATGATTTCTTCGCTACTCACCAATTATAATTGGCTCAAGGCCATGGATTTCCAGCCTAGCGAAGAGGACGAGTAACTTGTCGCCTGTAATTCAAAGGCATCATCGGGATGTTCGTGTGGTCAGCCTAAAGGTTGACAGAGAAACCCAAGAACGCATCCAGGCACCCGACATGCGGTCTCTCCCCTCTCCAGTAGCACAGGCAACCATCACCGTCATGTCAGCCTTGCATTCTCAACTCCCATATCGCAGCTAGGCAGACGCTGCCAAGACCATCATCTCAACTGGACCACGGGCGAGCACTGTGAGCCCATCTACCTCATGCAGTCAGCAGCAGAGGGGCCCTCACACCCCCTTTCCCCAAGAAGCAAAACCACTTGGCTCCGCTCCCATGGCTCGTAGCGCTTGACGATCCTGTGGAGGGAGGGCCTGACTTGTGGAGGCCACAGATGTCCGTGGCCCTAGAAGACAAAAGCCTGTACAGCACATGGTCACTCTCACCTCGTCTGAGGGTGCCAACTCCCACAGAACCTCATCTGCGTGCCGGGATCTAGGTCACTCAGCTACACCCCCGGCCCTCTGCCCAGAGGTAGACATGGACGCGCCCCCGGACTCTCATTTGTGCGAGATACAGCGCCAGCATGAGAATGACGTGAGATCAATCTTCGGCATCCTGTGGTTCTCCTAGCGAGGGCATAACGTGATGCAATAGCATTCGGACACATTGGGACGACGGCTTCATGATAGGCGTCTTCCGGACTTTGCTCCGAACTTGACGCTCGATGGAAGCAACTAGGAGCGTGGAGCAGATGAGGGCAGAGACTCGACGTATCAATATTCAAGCAATGGCTACGACATTATGTTTCGGGTGCGATGGAGTCACAAAGCATCGTGGACCAGACAGATAGAATCTGCATCAGAAGGAGGCACGCTTTCCACGCCCCAAAACTTGACATGTTCCTTGTACCGATCATTATTGAAACAGCATCCGAGTGATCTGCCAAATGATCGACGGTAGCCTGTATCTCTAAGACATGGTTTGAGCCATGATTTATGAGTGGGTTCGCGTATGAAATGAGGCAGCGATAATCACATTACGTGTACAAGGCTGGTTGGGAGCCTTTCTTCACGCCAGTGGAAACCAAATAATGCGCGAACATAATGATTCATGTCTTCGTTATGTGGAAAGAAAAGTGCTAGCCAAGGATACAGGCAGAGCGACGCTAGTAGATGCCCTGCAGCGCTCCACGACCTCTGCCGTTACTATTACGTTAATTGGTAGTAGGTTTTTTCATAAGCGATCCGTTCATCGCATATGTTCCGGAGGCACGTTCTTTCCGTAGAAACCGCCGTGCCCCTCTCCGCCCGAGGAAGCACACGCTAGACAGACTCCGCCTCCATACACTCTCGTGTGTCGGGTCCAGCCCGCTCCGTCGTCGTCTAGTGCTGAGATGATCTCCCCGTGCACCTCAATCTCTTGAGGACTTACGGGGTACTCGACCATGTGACCAGGAGGAGGACCCGGGAGCATATATGACGTGGGTGGGTATGACGATGAAATGTCCAGTGGTGTCCGAGGTGACGGCGTTGATGACGCCGTGGGGTTAATGGGGATCGTCCTTGTGTAAGATCTCCTGCGCGGGGTGATAGGGACTTGTTTCGCTGTTGCGGAGCCTATTTGCTGCGCGGTCGCTGTAGACGACATGTAGTCAGGATTTGGCTGCTGGAAGAAAGACGTATCCAATTCTGATGTAGTTCTCGCCTGACTGTATCTATGACCATCGATGGAAAAGATCGTGGTCGCCAGCTCTGGAGGTGTAAGTGGAGGCGGAGGTGGTGGTCTTGACATGATCATGCTCGAGCGCGTGACAATGGGAGGGGTAGTAAGGATATCTGCCTCGCCTCCGGAATCGCTAGAAGACATCTCATTTCGTGGCGTGGCGCTTCCGAAGGTTCCATCCGCGAATCTGACATGGCCTGGGCGACCTGAATCGCTGGCTGAAACATGTACCTCGGCGCTGGGGCCTTGATGAACAGCGTCATCTATCGTGAAGCCATGCGCTGGGAAATGATGATAGAGGCGCTGCTGCTCGAGGAGATGAAGTTCCACGGGGACAAGCTTCTCGTCCATGGTACTTTGTTCGCTGCGTTGCGCGGGCTTTGGTGTCTTGTATGCCTTTGCTGCGATCAAGACCTTCCCGACGAGTAAGAGCAGAGCCAGTGCTATGCATACATGTGCAAATCCGATAAGAAGATTGCTGAAAAAGAACTTCGCCAGGGGTTCTCGCCACAAAAGATAACTTTCAGAGTTCGATGGAGCGACAGCGGGCATGACTGCTGGCGATCAAGACTGAGGAGTGAAGCCTAGACTTGACTTGCAGGAACTGAAGGCGTCCCGTCTGAAGTGGCCCGTTTGAAGCCAAGTCGCGCCGGTGGCTTGTGCTGATGAAATCACGCTATGCGTTCCGTGTAAGCGACGAGGGTCGTGAAAAGGATGACGTGCCCCGACGTGCAGCAGGAAGGCCAAGCTGAACCTCAAAATAAGTTGGTGGGCAGCGATCGACAAACTCAGCCAGAGTGTGTGGTGGCTGAGCGCGTTGAGCACGAGGAAGGTGTTCGAAGAGGCGGGGTGGGCAGTTTCTGAGTTTTGCCAAATCGAACAATGCCAACCAGCCGAGGAGGTGAGAGCGTATGATCCCAGGTCAGCCTGATTCCTGGCAGTATGCTTTTTGTGTGCTTGTATAGAACAATGCGAAGAGGCGATGGAGATCTCGAAATGACGGATTGTAAGACTCGAATCAGGGTCAAGTTCTGGCTTGGTGCGTCGTACTTATACCGTCGTCAACCTGCTAGGCGCAGTGGCTCGAAAAACGCTAACGATCCTCGAGGTTTCAGAGCAAGCGACTGCTTCCTTTGGCGGCGACTGTTGACGAGCCCCAAGTGTCTAGATTCAGGATGAACGAAAGCGTTGTGTGATCGCGAACCTACTGCAGCCCTGGTAGAAGTGTGGGTAGTAGGTTTACTAGTGGTGAGAAGATGGGCAGGATCTTATATGCTTTCTCTTGGAGGGTGACCACGGGACGGGAAAGCACAAAACAGAGTGTACAACCGCGCATCGTCAGGCGGGACCGAATTTAGAACATCGAGAAGGGGGATGCGAGTTTGGAGACGAAATGAGAAAGGGTGACCCTAGGCCCGCCATGAGGGTGTGCGCCGCTGAACAGGATTGACTACCTACGACGGCACCCCGGGTGGATGGAATAACGAGCTTACCAAGTCCAGGTACTTACTACGAAAGCAGCCGGGCCATCTCCCCAGAGGTTCAGGTTGTCAGGGTTCACTACATTGGACCCCCGCGGTAGGTACCACTGTTTTCTCCCGACTGTTGGTAGCAAGCTAGCTGACTTGCTCTCGGCTCCGGTTTGAGGACGACAGTCCAAGCTGGACAACCTTACAACCCGAGCGCGGCATGGCAGCCACACAGCCTCTTTGGGAAATTCGGGCCAATGACGCCAATTAAAAAATAAAGGCCCCAACGTATGTAGCGGCCAGGCTCCGCATTGGACTGGCCTGGCGCGAGCGAGGGGCGGCTGGACGTGGGACATGCCGTCGATTTGGTCGCACTTCTCGATGAAGGGAAGATGCTGAAGGCGCCCCATTGCGTTGCTTGCCGGCAGCTCCAGAACCCTGAGTCGCATTTTTCTAGGCGACAGCATTACACGCCCCTGTCATGCTCTGCGATAGCCCTTGAGTTGCTTGGCTAGCCTGTCGCCTAGGGTCTAGTTGCAAGGGGGAACGCGCGGGTGGACTGTCAGCATCGGGGCTGGTCAGCACAGCCAGGCCCGAATGGTGATAAGAGCGGGGTTGATGAGTGGGGTGGAAGACCAGCAAAGCAAGGTGAACGGCGTGTAAGGTCAAGCTGAGAGATGAACCAGGATTTGTTGATGGCGTTTGTGCTCCCGTGCCAGTACGTCAACCATAGGCGCAGCGGATCGGAACCTTAGTTGACGGTACTGGCGGTAATGACAGTACAGTATTGGCAGCGTCGCACTCTGCTTATTCGTGGCCAGTTGCCGGGCGAGAGCTGAGGGATGGGCATGGACGAACAAAGTGTTTGGCGTGTCCCTTCACCCTTGTCTTTCAGCCCAGAAGGCACCGTATTCAGTTCGGCGACTTGTGTCCAGACGGTTTGCCAGCTTCCCAGCCTCTCTCGGCCCAATCTGGATCCCTCCGGAGAGGAACCTGCGCCAGTGATTTGCGTCCGAGGCGATAAGAACTGTGAATGATTCGATGGCCAAGAACCACACCAAGCCGGTGGAACGTCTGTTCCAAGGCATTCGCGCAAGTATCTTAGCCAGACGTCAGACGCATAGCTTCATTCATCGCAGTTTGCCCCTTCGCGTACCCGCTTGCAAGCTCGCTCAGAAGCGGCCAAGAACAGTAATTCGAAAAGGCGCCCAGCTGGACCCTTGCTTGACCAGCGGCGATTGGGGGACCACAAATCAAGTGACCCAGATCATGGAACGGAATTTGTTAGCAGGCTGGAGATGAACAGAGTTAGCGCGACATCTCGACGGGACGGTGTTCAGCTGAGGTGAGCCCTACAGGCACGCCACAGGACCGGTGGCCCCTGTCTAGCGTTGCCGCTCGGGGGACCACGACTGCGAGCTTGTTCTTTTCCATGGTGGCTTCCAACAGGCCATTGGCGTGCAGGCTAGCCCTGCCGACGATCGGTCAACCCCTCTGGAGCGGCGCTTTTGGTTTCGGTCGTTGGTGGTATTCCTGGGATTGCAGCGTGGCGGACAAACGTGGAGCTAAGCGCGAGTTGTGACAGCCTGTTGCACCAGTTGGTGAGTAATGATAAAAAAAAACAAAAAAAGAGAGCAAAAGAACAATAACGAGGGGAGAATGCAGAGCAAGCATCTGCGGCCTTGCCTCTTGCCTCTCGGCTGTCATCCCTGAACCCGGCTCTCGGCTCGAAGGTCCCTGGTTGGACGACCCAGCACGCCCCTGCCTGCCTCGCCCGAGTTGAGTTGCGAGGTTGGGGAACAAGGTGATTCAACGAGCATGACAGGCGGCGGACTTGACCTTCCCAAATTGTCGCCGTAGGGCTGAAGCGAGACGATGGCTTGGATGGGGGAACGAGACATTCGATCGGGGTTCTAGCCCGGCCAGGCAGGTAACAAAACGTGCTATGGTGGGTGAGAGCGCGCAACTTGCACTCGCAGGTCTCGTCGCTATTGCGCGATGTACGCGCCCCCGGAATCGATTCGAGGAAACAGGTCAAAAGTCCATCGTTGACGACATAGGGAAGTGTCGGGAGCCGGCTCGGCTGTTTACAAGCAGGCAGCGCTCGACAGCCTCTGATCGCTGGTTGTTGGATGGTCTGCTGCTCGGAGAGACAACCGCATAGCTCCGTCGTGTCCTTAGTGGC
>NW_003315037.1:2107844-2111127 GCF_000150825.1 Verticillium alfalfae VaMs.102
TTGGGCCCCCTAGCGCAACGCCGGCCATGTTAGGGCGGCGCCTGTCAGTCGAGCCATCGAAAACCCTGCAAGCCATCCAGCTCACCTCTTTCCTCCCCTCCCCTTTCCTCGCTCACTTTGCCCACCTCATGGAGCCGGCAAATGAAAGGATGGCCGGCCAGATGCGGCTGGCGAAAAAAAAGCAGGTTAGTTAGTACCTGCCTACTCCTTTCTTCGCCATTGCATCCTTTGCCTGGTTCTTGGCTTGGATGAGGCAACATCCGTACAAGTACTTGAATCCCACTGTGGCTGGCGTGGTCTCGTGCGCGGGCTTCCTGTCGCTATCCCATGTAAAGAACAGACCCATCACTCCCATCATGCCCATCCTATCCTCCACACATCATCCCGTCTCATCTCTGGAAGACGTCGCATCCTAGTGAGGCCGCTTACCCGTTACTGCACTGATCGGCCACACACCGTCCTTGGCCCCTTCGTCACGCTGAGCCTCGTCACTGCCCTGGAACCTTTGGGCCCATTTCCCGCTTCTTGGGGCGGTCCTGTTGCCCCTGAAGCCACTCCGCTTCCTCAGCAGCGAATCACTGTCTCGACTCTTCCAGACTCCTCCCTATTGTCGTCTATTTGCCCCCAGCCCTCCACACCTCTCAGCTCGACGCGCAAGACACCACGAAGCCGGTCGGGCGTGCATTGTTGGGTGCCAACGCGATACGATGGCGAGGCACAGCAATCTCCGCTATCAGGGTCCCTCGATCAAGCGAGCCAAGGCCCAGTGCTGCCGGGGATGAGAGAGGCTAAGCGAAGCTTTGTTAACAACACCCTCTCGTGTCTTTGATCTCGTACATCACCATCGGTTATCCGCAACACGATTCTCAACCCCTACCCAACATCACTTCCGGGTCATACGCAGGCACACACAGCGCGCAGCATCCTCACCTTTCTCCAGAACCTGTTGCCACTCGGCTGCCGAGGCCATGTCAGGGTTGTCATCGTCATCGAGGTAGCCTGCTACCGGCCATGTCGCAAGGATGACGACCACTTTTTCCATGATATATACATGCGAGTCATGCCACAGCACGCATTTGGGTGAATACCAGCCAAGCTCGGTCACGGAGTTTTCCGCAGTTTCGTGGGCGCATACATGGACACTCTATCCAGAGGAGAAAAATAGACATGGGGGGAAAGGCCATGGCGATTTCGTAGCGACTTTACCTGGCCAAATTGAATCGAGCCACCTGCACGTCACGAGCAGCTCTTCTCCACTCAACCATGCGTACACCAATGCAGACCATGCCGCCGAACACACCTCAGGCACAGGCAACAAATACGAACAAGCTGGGCAACCGAATTTGGGGTCGCGGGTGGACCAGAGGAGCATCACATCACCAAGACCTCCACGCATTGCATGAAATCCTGCATCCCGAGCCCGCTCCCACTTACTGTCACCGCCACTCTTGGAAATTGGCCAACCGCCCGACTACTCAGCCACCAAGCCGCTGCATCCTTGACGATGATCGCCTGCCCCTCTCCGATCTCTGATCTGAGGCCGTCTCAGCCTTACGAGAGACCCTGGTTGTCGCTCTCTATCGCGTCAGCACGTTAATCCTTTTGCATTCATTAGTCTTTGACCATGCCCATGCTTTTCGATTGCTATTGGCTCTATCGTACGGCTGGCAGTGTAACGTGAGCATGCTGATCACGTCGACCCTTGCCATGTCTGGCCCATGGGCAACAATTTGACTTGGAGCCGGATTTCTCGGTTTCCGTCTATGGCGTCGGTCTTTCAGCCCGCCACAGTCGGCCATTTTGCTCCCTTGTCATGTTCTGTGAATCCACCCAACGCGCGAGCCTTGCTGAATCGTATCCAGGTCCTGAGCTTTGGGGGCCGACCCATCGAAGGTTATGTCTGATCATCGTTGTTTCGTTGGGCCGCCACCAAGTCGGTGAAGAAACACAGCCGTGCCCTCGAGTTTAACTACGAAGAACGCCAGGAGTTCTTGACATGCTCATCAGTGAGCACGTTGACGTGAGAGGCCAGTTTACGGGACGTCCAGAATCCCATTTCATGCTTGTTGGCTCCTGTGGCTCCAATCAATATGCAAAGCCATCCTTCTCAGATGTACCGACCCCGGGTTGAGCAAAATGCGCACCTGATTCGCTAACGAAATCGCAAAGATCAACGTCGCTCTGACGCAACTCTGTGCTTCCACCAGGATTCCCTCCTTCACCTCGCAACCCAGTTCCTTGAAGTTGGTCACGTGCTGTTGTTGTCGTGATTGCAAGATGTCCTCGATATGCACTGAAGCTAGTTCTGAACCTCTGTCTGTCCTGTGACGACCATCTGATCAAATGCGTGAAAAGCCGCAATGAGAAAGGTCAGGGTGGTGGATGACCCTCAGGCAAATCGACCCTCTTGACTCGCTACCATGGGTGCATAATCGGTGTCATGCACACAATGTCCTTTAACGAGGCTATTGCACAAAAACAATCGTTTCCTCGGTCTTTCTGGCGCACCGCGAAGACAACCGAGTATCGATTCATAGCATCAGTGAAACGCCTGGAAGAACGGGGTTGGCTCCGCAACTGGGAAGTCATGTCGCTATGCGGCTCCAATGTACTGACTGTGGCAGCTACTAGACCACGGTCGGTGGAGTTCAGCCAGCCTTCAAAGTCACGCGTCCGCGGCTCCCAGCCCTTCTCCGCTTCGTCCAGGCCAGCATTGCGACGCCATCGATCTCCACGATGATGACCGGCGGCTGATGCATGGCGCACAGGCCTAGCTCACCCGTGACGGATGACCACAGGGCAGCTTCCGTCTCAATGCTTTCCGAGCATCTACACCGCAACGGAGACTTCTACATCGCCTCTCCTTGTCCATGGCATGGCGTTGCATCCTTGCATGACATGTAGCGCCCGAGATACAGTCAGCCAGTGGCCATCCGGGGCGGTTCTCCGCCGTGGCTCACAGGCTAGGCGTAGAACCGGTATGGCTTCCAGCAGCGGGACATCAGGCGGAGGTCGGGTCACGAACAAGGATTGCTTGCACAACGACGCGCCCAGGGTGTAAGAGGGAAATGTGTAGCAGAAAGTCGCTGGGGCCAGGACGCTGGTTCCCCCCAGCCAGCTAGCGCGACGCGTGGGATCGTGCAGTCTTTATCTGCAAGGACGGGGCACTTCACGTCTGTCGATAGTCAGCCGCCAGGTGGCTCTCAGGACCTTGGGAAATACGCCTAGAGAAACGCGGATGAGCAGCACATGACCGTCGCAGTGCGCGGACCTCTCCATGGCT
>NW_003315037.1:2111227-2116955 GCF_000150825.1 Verticillium alfalfae VaMs.102
GGAATTCTCCATGCTAGATAGAGCCACGCCCTTTCACAGTAGCAGTAGCGAGTGACATCGACGACGAAGCCAACTTCCCCCCGCAGGCAACTGATTGGTGGCTGAAGAATTGTAGATTACTCAAGGCCGTACCCATCCTCCAGAACGGAGACGTGAGGAGAGGATGGACTCTTCCAAATTCATAGCATTGACCTCTTTTACTTGAGATCGAATAGCAACAATGCGGCACAAGCTGTGCCGTCCGCGCGTTTGATCCTCAAAGTCCCTTCCAACGCCTCGTGAACAACAGCAGCAGACCCAGTCACCTTGAGAGGTGGACCTTCAGCGTCCTCCAGCTACCATGTATTGAAAAAGAAAAGAAAAGAAACAGGTAGACCGCCGTGGCGGCCAATTGCCGCCGCATCCGTTACGCCCCAGTATACCAATCGAAGAAAACAAAAGACGTCAGGCGGAGATCCAACCGCCATGACCTCGGAAGGCTTTATAATACACATAGGTCTTCGCGTATAGACAGACGCTCCTCCACGGAGAAGATCCCCCAAGGGGTCACGAATAGTCAGACGCCTGCGAGGGACGCCTGTACAGCGTCAGGCCGCCGCCGCCACCACTGCTGACCGCATCATATGGCCAGGCCCATGCTGACGTCAACCGGCTCGACACCCACGCCTTGCATATCGCCACTGATGTCGTGGTCCTCCTCCATCATGTCCACGAGGCTGTCGAGATTGCTATCGAGGTTCTCGGCGTCCTTAGGGTCGAGACACTGCCGAAGTAGCCGGCGGTACTTGTCGACATTCTCGCCGATACCCACCATGCTCAGGGCATCGACGTAGTCGGCCTCGGACTGGCGCAGCTCGTTGACCGACGCGTGCAGCTTCAGGGCGAGCTCGAGACGCTCTTCGTAGGAACCGTCGGTGACGTCGCCGTTGAGGAGGCTCAGCTCCTGGTCCACGTACTGCTGGATGTGAAGACGATTCTGGTTTGTGATGAGGGACACGACCTGGTGCTTGGCGAGATTGGCCTCGCTGGCAATCTTGGCGGCGTCCTCGTCGGCTTCGGCCTTTGCATCAAGCTCGGCAATCTGCTGCTGGATCTTGCTGAGCTCGGCCTGATTGGCGGCGATGGCCCGGCGGGCGTCGCGCTCGGCATCAACTTTAGAGCGCAGCTCCTCGTCGTAGCTAGCAGAAAGGTCGCTGAACTTTTCAAAGATCAGGGGCGCGATGCGCGAGTGGACAGAGTTGGCAGCCTCCGAGTCGTAGGAGAGGTTAGGCTTCGACGGCATCTGATCCGTCAGGGCGTCTCGAAAGGAGACGTGTCGATGCGACTCTGGGCCAAACGGCGATGACGAGCGGTGGGGCCCGCGCTGTTCCTTCTTGGAGGCATTCAGGTCTCTAATCAGATCCTCGGCGTGGACGCCATCGGCATTTGGGATGTTGGTTGAGGCATTACGTCCGAGCAAGGCACGGATGCATTTGCGGGCATTCCTCTCGGCGGCTAGATGCAGCGCCGTGTTGCCTTCATGATCCTGAGCGTCAATGAGTTGCTGGATGAATTGGGGATCGGCGGCCTCTTGCAGCTTGGTAAGGATGACCTCGAGGTAGTACCGAGCGCAAGAGTGGCTCGTGACGCGGCCGTTCTTCATGGTGGCGGCGTGGTGGATGACGGTAGCACCGCTATGATCTCGGAGGTTGATTGTGTCAAACAGCTCCCGGACAATCATCGGGAAGGTCTCCTTGTCATAGCAATTCGTAAAGTGAACGGCCCTCATGAGCGGCGTCTCGCCGCGAACGTTGAGTACGGCCAGATCCGCGTTGAAACGTTTCAGTTGCTTGATGACTTCGACATCGCCCATCGCCGCAGCCCAATGTAGCGCCGTGTGACTCTCAGTGTCGATGACCCAGTTGGGTAAGAAGTTTGGTGGTGGCTCCGGTCGATGCGCGGGTTTCTCGTTTCTAGAGAGAAGGAAGTAATCCAACAACTCATCTCCGTATACGGAATGTTGTTGCTGTGTCATGTCCTGGATCGCAGCCTCGTCACGTTTTCTCTTTCGATGACCAGTTGTTGGTTGCTGTTGCTGCGACAAGTCAAAGCGATCATCCTCGCCCATGTATGAGGCGGATGCAATGGTGATATTGTCAGGGGTATCATCATCGTGCATCATCGAGTCGCCTGCGTCGAACGTTTCTTGACTGGCGGTGGGAGCAACTGAAGCCAGGGTCTTAGCCTTTGCCAACAGGGCATTCGAGGCAGGTTGAGAGGCTGGCTTACCTGGCCACTTTGGCACAGCTGGTCGTTTTGGTGCCTTGGGTTTGCTTGTGTGACGAGGGGCAGGTGGCGGGCTTTCGTTGCCCGGAGTGTACTCGAAGATGGGGTGTATGCGGTCGTAGCAGTTGTTGCGCTGGGCAAGCTGCTGGCCTTGGTTGAGGGGGATCCAGGTACCCTGATATTTTCCGTAGCCACCCTGCACCTTTTCGTGCTTCTCCTTCTGCACCTCGCGCTCCAGAATTCTGGTGCGCGCCGGCTTGTCAAAGCCTGCGGCCTTCAAGATATGTGTTGCATTGATCCAGTTGTCCTGCCGCCGCCGCATCACATGCTCTTTCAGGTCATCGCCAAATTGGAATTCATACACAGGGACCTGCAGGCAACATGGGTCAGCCCGAATCCATGAATGATAGAAGAACGCCAAGGTATACAGTGCAGAGGAAGAGGCAAGGCAAGGTTGAAGTTGCCGTTTACCCCTCGTGGGGTCGATCCTCGTTTGTCCGCCCCAACTGCTGTAAGCGCCGTGTTGGTTTCACACATCAGGCAACGACCCTGGGGCGGCCTTGTAGGGTTCATTAAGGGGAACGAGGGCGCTGAGAAAGCAGAAGAGGACATACACCACTATATGTCGCGCTGTAGATGCCGCTTTGCGCGGGGGCAGCAGCTGGACCTTTGGCCATCGTGAGGAAGGCGCAGAGGGACACAGCCCTTTATCGTCGGGTCGGGGTCTCAGACCGCGAGGGTCGGTCGCCAGAGCAAGTTGGAAGTTACAAAGGGGGAAAGAAAGAGAATGATAGAGCTGCTGGTCGCACTGCGCGGGAAAGACAGTGGTACCATGTGAAGTCGGTGACGATACTGCTGGCAACAGATGAATCGCCGAGACTGGGGTTGTCGGAAGTCGGTCGGTTGGCAGAGGAATTGTGGAATGGACGCGAACAAGACGCGAGAGTGGAATTGGCGACGCGTAGGAGGAGGCAGGCACTTAAGCTTCATCACGTGTAGCGCACGGGCCATGGCATGAGGGGGAGTACCAGCCGTCGATGTGCTGTGGTCCCTGGTGTACCTTACCTATACCTTTAGGTACCCAGGCAGGGAGGTATATCCAAGTTGAACCATTGGCCTTGGTATGAAGACTGTTGGCATGTTCAATCTTGCACAGCTGTGCACGACGAAATGTCGCTCGGTCACAGCCCCATGATGACTCGACGCTAATGCTAAAAGCCAGTGGTTTGCACCGCCGGTGGTGTTTTAACACAGCAGAGAGCAGCATGTAACGACTTTCCCGTACTTAAATCCGGTGCAGCGGTAGAATCGGCACAGTGGATTCATGCGCTGAAGCCAATGACGTCTTTGGGTTCGGAAGCACGCCAAATCAGCTTGACGCGATGGCACGTTCGCAGCATCATGGTGCAGAAATACATGGCAACCCCGCCAAAGTCTATGGCGGGGTTAATCACGTATCACCGAGAGGGGTCCCTTTCGACTCATACAGTTAACTGCACGTTGGGAAGTATTAATATGAGAGAGCAGAAGCCTGCTCTGCTTTTGAACCCAGTCACCCTTCCAGCGCTCACGAAGCAATACCGCCACCATGCCTCTGATCGCAAGCAACCCCACCAACCGCATCATCCTCGGATTGATGACCTTTGGGCCCAGTGAGTCAGACGGCGCGCGCATCACTGACCTCGAGACGTATAATAAGGCCCTCGATGTGTTCCAGTCCCGCGGCTACAACGAGGTCGATACGGCGCGTGTCTATGTCGGCAAGCAGCAGGAAGCCTTCACGCGTGAGGCCAAGTGGAAGGAAAGGGGCCTCACCCTGGCGACCAAGATTCAGTACCCCTCTGAACCGGGTTCCCATGCCGCCGATAAGGTGGTCGAGTCGCTAGAAACGAGCTTGAAGGAGCTCGGCACCGACTCCGTCGACGTGAGTGCTCTTGTTGTTATCACTGTCCGTCCCTAGGGCGGCACGCAATGGAACGATCGACTAACCCGTGCAGATTCTCTACCTCCACGCCGCAGACCGCGCAACGCCCTTTGCCGAACCGCTTGAGGCGCTCGACAAGCTGCACAAGGCCGGCAAGTTTGTGCGCCTCGGCCTCAGCAACTTTACGGCATTTGAGGTCGCCGAGGTCGTGATGACGTGCAAGTACAACAACTGGGTGCGGCCTACCATCTACCAGGGCATGTACAACGTCATCACGCGCAGTCTCGATGCCGAGCTGATCCCCGCTTGCCGTCGCTACGGCCTTGATATCGTCGTCTACAACCCCATCGCCGGTGGCCTGTTCTCCGGCAAGATCAAGTCACGCGACATTGTGCCGACGGAGGGCCGCTTCTCGGACACGGCGGGGACGGGTGACAACTATCGCAAGCGGTACTTCCGCGACAGCACGTTCAAGGCGCTGCAGACGATCGAGCAGGCGATTGAGAAGCATGATCTCAGCATGATCGAGACGGCGCTGCGGTGGACGGTACACCACTCGCAGCTGAAGATCAAGGACGGCAATGACGGCATCCTTATCGGCATTTCGAGCGTAGCGCAGCTCGAGGACAACCTCAACCATCTCGAGAAGGGTCCCTTGCCTGAGGATGTCGTTCAGGCTCTGGAACAGGCATGGCTGGTGTCAAAGGCAGACACGACCAACTATTGGCACCTGGATCTGAAGTATACATATGACCCAAGGGAAGCTCTATTTGGAGCTGGGGCCAAGTAGCGATGCAGGCGTAACAACGTACAAGGTAGCGACTGTTGTAGATCTCAATGAAGTGTGGCACCTGATTCCGAGCTGCAGAGTCTTCCGCAAGGAGAACTAGGAAACTGGACGCCGGCCAAGCAAATGTCAATCCGTGATGGATCCCATGCCTTGTCTCATTGCCCCAATCCAGGCCTAGCAGCACTTGGCCCCTGCCCGACACACCCGGCGAGCACCTATCATGGGACTTTAGGGGTCTGTCACCCCCCTGTGTCATCTGCGGATTTAGCACCTTCGACGCTGGAATACGTGCTTGGGACGTCTACCCCAGTTTTCGGCTGCAATGACAGATTCCACTTTCATCGGAAGCCCCATGTTGCCTTTGATCTGCAGGCATCCGAATCATCCACACCACCCCTCGGAACTCCTATCTTTCCCATCTCTGGCCTTTTTGCTGCTAGTCATCCTCCTCTCTAGTGCTCTCTCTTTTTCTTCTTGCATGTGTCAGTAGCATGTCCCAGGCTCTCGTCGCTCTTTGAAGCCTGTCTCTTCGTTGTCCACTCCTTTGCTGCATCCTCCCAAACCCCGAATCCGCCATCAGAACAAGAGAGAGACCCTCTTCCCCTGGTCCCCTGAAGCGCAATAGCCCCTCGCCGCATCCGATGCTGCAGACGACTTGGGTATCGAACCCGACCGAGACTTGTTCACCATGACCAACGCACCAACGACCTCCCTTGCCAGGCCGACCGAAGGCCTCTCTGGCATTGAAT
>NW_003315037.1:2117201-2119428 GCF_000150825.1 Verticillium alfalfae VaMs.102
ATACACATTTGCCGCCTTCTTCCTCGTCCTCTGCCTCGTCGCCTTTGTCGTGCAGACCGAGTTGTCGGCCTACGTTCAGCAGGATCTCGGCTGGAACAAGGCCTACTGCATGCTCTACCTCACGCACGGCTCGTGGTCCCTGCTCTGGCCCGTACAGCTGCTCTGCCTGCGCATCCAGCAATACAACGTGCCCTGGGCCACGTTTTGGCGCCGCCATGTCGGCCTGCTCCGCAGCACCTCCATCATGGTGCAGACCCAAGACCTCGACTGGTCACGCCCGTCGGCCGTCCCGCGGCCCTCGGCACTGGCCTATCTCGTGCGCACCACCGTCTTTGTGACCATGGCGCTGACCGTGGCCGGCCTCTCGTGGTACGTCGCCGTCGATCTGACGACGCCTTCCGATCTGACGGCCATCTACAACTGCTCGGCGTTTTTCGCCTACGTTTTTTCGGTGCCGCTTCTCAAGGAGCCCCTGCGTCTCGACAAGTCGATTGCCGTCATCGTGGCCATCATCGGCGTGCTCGTCGTCGCGTACGGCGACCAAAAGGCACCCGAGGCCGGCGCCGACGATGGCGGCGCCGCGGCCACCAAGGCCGCCGGCGAGCGGTTCCTCGGCAACATGGTCATCGGCGTGGGGTCCGTGCTCTACGGCCTCTACGAGGTGCTCTACAAGCGGTGGGCGTGCCCGCCCGAGGGCTGCGCGCCGCTGCGCGGCGTCGTCTTCGCCAACACGTTCGGCTCGTGCATCGGCCTCTTCACCCTCTGCGTGCTCTGGGTGCCGCTGCCGCTGCTCCACTGGACGGGGCTCGAGACGTTCGCGCTGCCGACGGGCCACACGGCGTGGATGCTCTTCTTCTCCGTCATTGCCAACGCCACGTTTGCCGGCTCGTTCCTCGTGCTCATCAGCCTGACGAGCCCCGTGCTGTCAAGCGTCGCGTCGCTGCTGACCATCTTCCTCGTCGCCCTCACCGACTGGATGGTCACGGGGGAGCCGCTCAGCGGCGCCGCCATGCTCGGCGGCTTCATGATCATGATTGCGTTTGGCATGCTCAGCTGGAGCACGTGGCGCGAGATGGCCGAGCACGAGGGCCACAAGCCTGTCGATATGACGGACAGCGGCGACGACAGCGACATGGAGCGCGAGGACTAGATACGGCAGGCAGACAGGCAGGCAGGCAAGGGAAAGGACTGCATGGGTACATTTGGCGTTGGGATGTGTTTATCGGTTGGAGTTTGAGGGACAGCTGCATGTCACAGAGGGCTCTATGGGTCCGTCGGGTGCGGAAGGAGAGACACCCCGCGCCATCATATTTGTGCATTGCATAGTACGGGGAACACTTCTGGGGCCGTGAGAGGCGTCCGGATCATAGACATACATGACTTGAGTGCGTACAGCCATTTGTGGCTGTGCTGGAACCATGGCGGGTTATTCTTCGGCCCAACACCATGATCATCATCACATACAGTCGAGAGTCAAGTTTGTTGTCTTGTGAAATGACTGCCTGGACATCATCCCGACGGCACATGAGCACCTGACAGAACAGGTTCGAAGTTGTATTGACATGTCCCAGGATAACAACACAAAAGGGTATCGATTGCACCAAAAAGAAGGAAGAGAAAAAAGAAATTGCGCCAGAGACAGGTGCTACGCATTCATCGGCTGCGGATTGTTTCCCACCGTCTTGTAGAGCTTCCAGCTCAAAGGCATCGTGCCCCCCCTCGGGCACCTCGCCGATGACACGCGCGGGCTGGCCGCCGACGATGCTGAAGCTCGGGATGACCATGTTGGGCGGCACGACGCTGCCCTCGAGGACGCGGACGTAGTCCTTGATGATGGCAAACTCGCCAATGACGGCGCCGTGGCCAATGTAGACGTGACTGCCCACGGTCGCGGCCTGCACGACGCTGCCCTGGCCGACGAAGACGTGGTCGCCGAGGCGGAGAGGCATGTATGTGAAGGCGCTAAGGATCGAGTCAGCCGGTCGTCCGTCTGTCTCTTTCGCTTTCTTCTTTCTCTGCAATCGGATCGGAAAACAGCGGGGTCGGGGAGGGCGCACCCCTTTGTAGACTCGCCCTGGGGGACGCAGGATGCAGCCGCGGCTCAGGAAAGCAGTAGCGGCCCGATGGCGACGGCCGTGTTGTTGGCGGGGGCGCTGCCGCCCCGAGGTGGAGGAGGAGGAGCTGGAGGGCGCGGTGCGGGCGAGGTCGCCGCGGATCATGACATCGG
>NW_003315037.1:2119629-2126700 GCF_000150825.1 Verticillium alfalfae VaMs.102
GAGTGGACTGACGGTCTCAATGTACTCCCCCTTCACCGGCCTCCGCGACATGGTGGCGGTTCTGTTGGTAGACACAGGCCTGGCTGGGGTGACGATGTGGTGCTTCGGAGGTTGTGGGTTGAAGACGCTGAGAGCATGATGCTTCAATTGCTGGGGAGGAGCTCTCGGATCGTGTCCGCGTCGGGTCGCGAGGGAAAGGCGGGGCACCAGGCACGAAGTCACGTGTCCCACTCTTTGGATTGCGAACCTGCCAGGACGCCTTCTCACCAGGAGTAAAATTGCACGCAGATAAAGAAAATTCAAGTACATCCGGAAATAACAACATGATCGCTCCCAGTAGCAGTAATCCCGGTGTCAACCCCAGAAACTATGTGACTGCAGCCGGCGCCGACCCGAAGGCTGGCCCGAACTCGGCGGCGGGGAGACTTGGCGGGAGACCCCGCTATGTACCACCCACCCCTTTCACCTGTAGCGGGTGGGCGCGGGGGTGATGCATCACTCGACTCTCTGCACATCATCCCTCGTCGGGACCAATGCCGACGCGATTGCGTAACAGGCCGATAACATCTCGTCGGCTCTGCGTCCTCTATCATGAGCAACATCGTCGGACGAAGGGCGATCCCCTCCCATCTACTCTTCTTCAAATAGAACAGGTGCCTCGTCACATCACGACCCGCCTCGCCTTCTTGCTACCACCTACCTCGAACACCAAACCATCCCACCCACTCGTCTGCTCACTACTCGTCGTCGTCGTCAAGAACGCACCCCGCACCGCCGTCTGCCCATCATGCCGTTGAGCCCCGCGCACATGCTCACGCCCCAGGCGGCCGAGTTCACGCGCTTCCCCAGCAGGAGGAGCGTCGTCCACAGCACCAAGGGCATTGTCAGCTGCACCCAGCCTCTGGCGGCCAAGTGCGGCCTCGAGGTCCTGCACGCCGGTGGCAATGCTGCTGATGCTGCTGTCGCCGTTGCCGCCGGCCTCAACATGACAGAGCCGTGTTCCACCGGCATCGGCGGGGACATGTTCATCCTCTACTACGATGCCAAGACGGGCAAGGTCTCGGCCATGAACGGCTCCGGCCGCTCGGGCAACAAGTGCACGCTCGAGACGGTCAGGAGAGATCTCGGCCTCGCCGACGGCGCCTCGGGCAAGATCCCCTCCAAGAGCGTCCATGCCGTGACCGTGCCCGGCGCCGCTGCTGGCTGGGTGGACACGGTTGAGCGCTTCGGCAGTGGCAACCTGGCTCTCGACAAGATTCTGGCGCCCGCCATTGAGCTCGGCGAGAAGGGTTTCCCCGTATCTGATATTACCGGCTACTATGTGAGTTAAGGACCGCAGCACGATCGAGTAACGCCCCCCACCCTAAACAATGCACAGTGGACCTCAGCAGAATCTATCCTGCGCGAGGCGTCTCCCAACTATGGCGAGATGCTCAAGAAGGATCCCTCAGCCAAGGACGGCGTGCGAGCCCCTCGACCCGGCGAGATCATGAAGAACCCCGACCTCGCCAGGACGTTCCGTGCCCTGGCGGCCGAGGGAAAGAAAGGCTTCTACCAGGGCCGCATCGCCGAGGAGTACGTCAAGGTGTGCAGGGACCTTGGCGGCCACATCGACCTCGATGATCTCGCCCATCACCTCGAGACCGGCAGCGAGCCCGTCGAGCCCATCTCGTTGAAGCTCCAGCACGGTGGCTTCCACGATGACGGCGTCGAGGTCTGGGAACACCCCCCCAACGGCCAGGGCATCGTCGCGCTCATGGCTCTTGGCATTCTCCAGGAGCTCCAGAACCAGGGCACGATTCCCAAGTGGAAGCCCGAGGACCACAACACGGCGCCCTACCTGCACGCCATCATCGAGGCCCTGCGTCTCGGTTTCACCGATGCGCAGTGGTACGTCACGGATCCCAACGTCGAAAAGGTGCCGGCGGCGGGCCTCACTGCTCCCGAGTACCTCGCCGAACGCGCCAAGCTCTTCGACGCCACCAAGGCGGCGGCGTCGGTCGAGCGCGGCACCCCGCCGACGATCCCGTCGCCGGCGCTGCACAGCAGCGACACGGTCTACTTTGCCGTGTCCGACGCCGACGGCAACGCGGCGTCTTTCATCAACAGCAACTACGACGGCTTCGGTACGGGCATCATCCCGCGCGGCTGCGGCTTCACGCTGCAGAACCGCGGCTCCAACTTTAGCCTTGACGCCGGCCACCCCAACCGGCTGGCGCCCCGCAAGCGGCCCTACCACACCATCATCCCCGGCATGGTGACCAACCTCGCCGACGGGTCCCTGCACAGCGCCTTTGGCGTCATGGGCGGCTTCATGCAGCCGCAGGGCCACGTCCAGGTGCTGCTCGGCCAGCTCGTCGGCGGCCTCAACCCGCAGCAGACGCTCGACGCGCCGCGCGTGTGCATCGACTTTGACTGGAACGTCAACGTCGAGGAGGGCATGCCCGCCGAGACGATCGAGGGCCTCAAGAAGCTCGGTCACAAGGTCAAGGTGCTCACCGGCAACGAGAGGGGGCTGTTTGGCCGCGGCCAGATCATCCGCCACACGGTCGATCCGCTGGAGGACACGGGCATCTGGTCAGCTGGCAGCGATATGCGCGGCGACGGTGCATCATACCCGGCATGGTAAGGAAAAAAAACAGGCGTCGATTCTCCACAAGGAGACGGTGCGATGAGAAAAGAGGGAGCAGATAGCCACATGTACTGCAATAAATGCGACGAGCAATGCCTTGTTTCATTTCACCAGCTGTCATCATGTCGTGACGTGCCGGACATGCGTGCCCTCCCCTATCGTACACAAATTACAAGCCTTTTACAGCTACCAACCCCCCTTCATATCTGATATCGAGAGTCGATTTTCGCTCCTCATTCGTCCTTGCCCTCGCCCTCGCCCTCGGCGAGAACCTTCTTCTCCTCGAGCAGCTTGGCGAGGTCGCCGTTCTGGTGCATCGACACGACAATGTCGCAGCCGCCCACAAACTCCTTGTCGACGTACAGCTGGGGGATCGTCGGCCAGTCGGAGTACTCCTTGATGCCTGCAATCACCAGGGTCAGCGGGAAAAGCCGTTGCAACTCGTCATCTTGCGAAAGAAATACGCACCCGACCGCAGCTCGGCGTCCTCGAGCACGTTAAAGGCGGCAAACTTGGCCGGGTCGACGCCCTGCAGGCCGAGGACCTGGATGCTCGCGCGCGAGAAGCCGCACTGGGGCGTCTCGGGGGTGCCCTTCATGAAGAGCACGACGGGCGCCGAGGCGACGGCCTTTGTCGATGGCCTGACGCGTCTGGTCGGAAAGCAGGCGGCGCTGGCGGCTGTGAGGAGGAAGGAGTTCGGGCGCGAAGGCGGAGGCGGCTGGCGGCGCGCGCAAGGCGCTTCTGTGGATGGGGGAGGTTTTGTCAGTCATGTTCTTCGACGACGGAAGCCGCTGTCGCCGACGGGCCCGCTGGGGCGCTGGGGCGCTGGGGAGACGTTACAGAGGCGAGGAGGGATCTTGACCACATGTTTGGGAAGGTGTGCGGATGTGTGGCGACGGTACAGGCTGGAGAGACAAGAAAGAGACTTGTAGATGATGGGCGCCGTTGGGATGAGATGAGGAATCGCCCGAGGCAGTGGTGCAAAAAATACGGGTGATGTAATCGGCTGTCGGTGGTACGTTGGTCGGTGTGGTTCGGTGACGGCAGCTTTGGCCAATCGGCTTTGTTGCGTTGGACGACAGCTTACTTCATCATTGTCTCTAGCCTTCGAGGACGAGACGCTTAATACTGCCGTTGCGTTTTGACTACCTACTTCTTGACCATGAGGAGAAAGCTCTACCTTTCCATGAACCCATGAATCTGAAAACGCCGCAGGGCCATCCATCTGAATCCCGCCATTGGCAAGTCGAACAGACCTCTCAAGCAAGTGCTGAAGCTGACTGACCCCACCACGACCCCTCACCACCACATCTCACAACATCACCAGATCGCATCCCCCTTTTCTTTCCGTAGCCTGACACACACACACACACACAATATCATGAATCCGGCCGATGCCGTGGCGGGCGCCCTCCAAGATGGCAAAGCCCATCTGCTTCTCGCCTGCACAGGCAGCGTCGCCACCATCAAGCTGCCCTCGATGCTAGCCCACCTCGCCCGCCACCCGTCCCTCTCTGTCCGCATCATCCTGACGCCCTCGGCGGCGCAGTTCCTCACGGGCACGTCGGCCGAGCAGCCGACCGTCGAGTCCCTGCGCCGCCTCCCGGGCGTCGACGGCGTCTACCTCGATGCCGACGAGTGGGGTCCCCACCCCTGGAAGCGCGGCGCCTCGATCCTCCACATCGAGCTCCGCCGCTGGGCCGACCTGCTCGTCATCGCGCCCCTATCGGCCAACTCGCTCGCTAAGATCGCCGCTGGAAATGTCCGACAACCTCATCACGTCCGTCGTGCGCGCCTGGGACACGTCCGTCCGCCCCGACGCACGCGCCGCCGCATCGTCGCCGCGCCGAGCATGAACACCATGATGTACACCCATCCGCTGACGGCGCGGCACCTCAAGGTCTCGAGGAGGGACTGGGGGCGGCCGCGACGAATGGTTCCGACGTGCTGCGGCCTGTGTCCAAGGTGCTGGCGTGGGTGATGTGGGCATCGGGCCATGAGGGCCGGGGAGGAGATTGTTGCGCTCGTGGAGAGAGTCTCCGGTTGTCGGTGGCTGAGGGGGCATCGAAAGATATAAGGAATGGGGCATGACGTTACGCGGTGGGTTTGATTTTGGGAAGACTGGTGCGACAATGTCAAGAATAATCATTTAGCCGCCTTTTGTCACGACCATGGAGGACAATTTCTAGTGGAAATGCTCAGCGTGATTGCATGTTGGCCTGCTGTTTGATGACAACTAAAGGGAGGGGCTCCTTCCTCATGATCACCACCAATGTACTGCTTCATGACTGCGATGTGAATGTGAATCGCTCAGACCTAACTCCTGGTATGACATGATCCAGTATGACATTCCAAACAGGAAGAACCTTGCGTCTGATTTGGACGCTCTATCGTGAATCCGGACCATGCCAACCAGGATGAGACGTAGTAGATTGTGAGATGTTGTTTTCTTTTTGAACTTCATTCGAAGAAGAAGAGGAAGAACGACGGAAAGCGGTCCAGCTTTCAATCATATACAGAGGTAGAAGAAACAAGACTGAGGATATGCCATCATTATGACCGCCAGGAAGCCTTGCATATTCTATCAAACACCGACATAACGGCCACTCGAGGTAATGTCTGTAAAATCATTTAACATCATCCTACCATCCTGTCCAAATGGACTCATGTGTGCAGCGCTATGCCAGCATCAAAGCAACAACTGCCATGGCGCATCGAACCATTTCTCGACGGAAAAAACACCAAATGCCGATCGCAATGGGCAGGTGGAGCTCTCACCTCAATGAAAGCTGATAGTGTGACCGACAGTTCAACAATGGGAAGAGGCCTCCAAGGTACTTGATCTAGAAAAGGCGTAGGACTACCGAATCATACCCTTCTACGACGGCAGATTCGACAGGGCGAGCGACGGAGGGCCAGGCGGGGAAGGTAGGCGCATGCGTAGCTGGGATCTTCAGACCCATGACATCGCCATAGGCTCTTCAGACGAGACAGTTATCTGGAGTGCATCGTGAGTCTAACGCAATCAACGTTGGCACAAAGTTTGGCCAATCGTGGCTCGGCAGATTCATGACACCTTCGATCTTGAGTAGCCAGATGCCCTCGTGGACGTGCATGTAAGTTGAGAGGAGTGCATTTGATGTGAGAAACCTTGAAAAGCAAAATGTAATGGACGCGTGGAAGGGATGGGTGTACATGCACATCGGACTTGACAGATTTTTACCGATTCGTCATGGCAGGACAACTGCTGAGCGATCCAGGCCCTTCGTATTGGACAGCAGCGGTGAGGGAGGAATCTGGTTGCCTGGACTGAACGTGTTCGTTGCCGTCATGACAAAGCCTGGCTCGCTCCCTACTTTGGTCTTTGCGGAGCGATACCCGGTATGGCTCGGGTTGGACTGCGATGCGGACGCGACTACGAGCTGCCAAGCATGGTGATTCGTCATGGTACCTGGGTAGGCGGGTTCGCCTCCGTTGCAAAGACGAATTTTCTGAGATGGATCGTAACAAAGATGGACGGTAACGAATGTAGTCGGACCAGGTCAGCCAGCGATTGGGTCTCGACGTTGAGTGTGCCCTGGCTGCAGAGAAGACGAGCGAGAGGGTGGGTTGTGGCTCAGCGGCCGCGTGGTGTGGAGAGAATCACATGGCGGATGCTATTTCGAGAGCACCAGCCACTCTTCCCTTCTTTGCCTTCCATTCGTTCGCTGGAGATACAGTCAGTGGTAGTAAGGTTAAGGTAACCGCACAAAGGCACGACGACCGACAGGACAAGCGTTGACTCGTCAGTCGCGTGCCACTGCATTGGCGGTTCCTGAGCCGCCCTTGGAGGTGGGTGTGAGCCGCCCTTTGGGTGGTGGCGGGCGGATGGGTCGTTTCCCGGCCATCGCGGCGCATGCTGTGCCACCACTCCACTGTTCTGATAGCGCGTCCATCCACTGAAAGTTTCCGTGACTCGCATCGCTCTGGGTGACGGCGGACCAATGAGCCACGGGTGTCACGGCACTTTGAGCCCTGTTCGTTTGCTCGGCCTCGCGGCGTTGGAGATCGCCCTCGCCTGTCCCCCCCCCCACCTCAAAAGCCAGCGGGCATCGTGTCATTTGAGGGTTTTGGGTTTCGCGTCTGGTACATAGCAACGGGCTGCAGATTAGTGCATGTCCATCCGCCTAGCTACCTTGCATGGACAGGCACAAGTAATGTACCGTAAGTAGGGAGGTGGATGGATCGCCGTGCTGCCAGTACTGCAGCCCATTCTGTTCATCTCAATGTTCGTCGCAGAGGCAGACAGGCTGGTCAACAAGGCCAATCGATTGCGTGAGAGCAGCCGTGGGCACCGCACATGGAATTGGAGACGAAGGATGCGATGCCGACTCGCCAAGATCCCTCGGAACTCCATACTGTCAAGTGGCCATGCCGACGTCACCTGGGGTCTAAGAGGG
>NW_003315037.1:2126800-2143720 GCF_000150825.1 Verticillium alfalfae VaMs.102
TTGGAATTAAAGCTGTGACCCACCACCATCTGTCCCGTCCACCCACACTCACCCTCTCTCCCTACCCTCGCTCCCAAGCAACCAGAAACGGCTACCAAAGCAACGGCGGCAATCCAACCAGACACCCTTGTTACTGCCCATCGCCCATCGCATGCCCGCCGTCATCTGCTACGAATTTCATCTTCATCAGCTTGAAACCCCGAGAAGGCGCGCCCCCCCTAATCGAAAGGGCCTCCCGCTGCCGCATCTCTCTGGTACCACTCGACCACCTTTGACCCTCCTCGATCCCCCATCGCATGACTTCTTCTCTCAACCGACACGATCCACCGGCATCACGTCGCATCGCATCCGATCCGGCTCCGTCTCAAGAAACCTGGCAGGGACCCTGCGCACGAGTTGACGTCTTGTCGCACATACACACGTAGCCCTCTCGTCGCAACCTCGGACACCCCCTCCACCCAGCTGCGGCGCGCCAGCTCGAGAACAATCAATCCCATTGACGGACGACTTCTAGGGAGCACACCGACAGACAGCGCGCACAACGCAGCAATCCAAAGACGATCAGAGTACACACACGGCCCATTGGCCTCAAACACACGTTCCCCAGATCGTCTTGTCACATCCACACCCCCCCCTGTGAACCATGGCGTATAATCGTTTAGGCGAGTAGGAACTTTCCTAACCTTTCGTATTCCCTTGACCCGTTTCCCACTCTCAATATTTTGAGAAAGCGTCTCCATCATCACCTGTCCACACTTCACCGAAACCCCACCCACCTCTGGACGCCGCCTTCGTCCTTGTGAATCCAACAGACAGTAGGGCTGTCTCTGTGTTCATCCTCGTGATCCTACTGTCACCACTCGCCTTCGCCTCTGGAACATCTGCATGCTACTTTCCACTCCACAAATCTAATATCCGCGCTCTACAGACGACGATTTCTACAACGACCGTGTACGGCGTTCACCTTCACCAGGCCACCCCATGCAGCAAGGCTACCAACTAGACGACCGTCCCTACGGGCGGCCAGAGCAGCTCGACTACCCTCAGACGGGTCCGTCTCCTGGCTCTGTGCCCGGCAGATATGGTACTCCGAGCGACCAGCTTCAGCTGAACGCCGCCGTGAGTGCAACATGTCCACTTTTCAGGCAGCAACAGATCAGCTAACCTTCATTGCCCCTCTAGCAATCAGTAGACAACCTCAGCAGGAACAGCCCCTTCGCTGACCCCCACCAACGAGGCCCGTACCAGACAGATTACGCTGTCAACCCCGAGGCTCATCACGATGCCTACTACAATCAGCCCTACGAGCCTACTCCCATGGAGGGCACTCCGCTTGGCTACGACCCCGGCCAGCCGGGCTACGACCACGACGACCTGCGGCCGATGCTGCCCCACCAGGACTCCCACGCGAGTGAGCCATACCAGGACCAGCCCACGCCGCAAGGCGCTGGCGGCGGCATCAAGAGGTGGAAGACGGTGAAGCAGGTTCTGTTGTACCGGGGCAACCTCGTACTCGACTGTCCTGTCCCCCCCAGACTGCTGAATCAGCTGCCGCACGGCGAGCGTGATGAGTTTACGCACATGCGGTACTCTGCCGCAACGTGTGATCCCGACCATTTCTACGACGAGAACTTTACTCTTCGACAGAGACTCTTCTCGAAACCGCGACATACTGAGCTGTTCATTGTCGTCACAATGTACAACGAAGATGAGATTCTGTTCGCGCGCTCCATGATTGGTGTCTTCAAGAACATTGAGTACATGTGCAACCGCAAGGAGAGTAAGACATGGGGCAAGGACGCCTGGAAGAAGATTGTCGTCTGCGTCGTCAGCGACGGTCGGTCCAAGATCAACCCCCGCACTCGCGCGCTCTTGGCCGGTATGGGCGTGTACCAAGAGGGCATTGCAAAGCAGCAGGTCAATGGCAAGGACGTGACGTCTCACATCTACGAGTACACCACCCAGGTCGGCATGCGCATCGAGAAGGGTGTGGTTCAGCTTGTCCCGAAGCAGCAGCCCGTTCAGATCCTGTTCTGCCTCAAGGAAAAGAACCAGAAGAAGATCAACTCGCACAGATGGTTCTTCTCTGCTTTCGGCAGAGTCCTCGACCCCAACATTTGCGTGCTTCTCGATGCTGGTACCAAGCCGGGCGGCAACTCGATCTACCACCTCTGGAAGGCGTTCGACCTCGAGCCCATGTGCGCTGGTGCATGTGGTGAGATCAAAGCCATGTTGGGTACCGGTGGCAAGAACCTGCTCAACCCCCTGATCGCCACACAAAACTTTGAGTACAAGATGAGTAACATCTTGGACAAACCCTTGGAATCGGCCTTTGGTTTCATCTCCGTCTTGCCCGGTGCCTTTTCGGCGTATCGCTACGTTGCGCTGCAGAACGACAAGAACGGTCAGGGCCCCCTGGAGAAGTACTTCGCTGGCGAAACGCTTCACGGCTCTGATGCGGGCATCTTCGAGTCCAACATGTATCTGGCCGAGGATCGTATTCTCTGCTTCGAGCTAGTGACCAAGCGCAACTGTCACTGGATTCTGCAGTACGTCAAGTCGGCCACGGGCGAAACCGATGTTCCGGATACGGTCACAGAACTGGTTCTGCAACGACGACGATGGCTCAACGGTTCATTCTTCGCCGCCATCTATGCCATTGCTCACTTTTACCAATTCTTCCGCTCAGACCACTCCTTCCTCCGAAAGGTCATGCTGTTCATCGAGTTCATCTTCCTCGTCATCGACTATGGTTCTCGCGTGGTTTGCCGTTGGCACTTCTTCCTCGTCTTTAGTATCCTGACAAAGAGTCTCGGCGGCGATGAACTCCTCGGTAGGACCGGTGAGATTCTCGGCGTTGTCTTTACATGGCTGTACGGCGTTGCGCTCTTCACTTGCTTCGTCCTCAGCATGGGTAACCGTCCGTCCGGCTCGAGGTGGTACTACACAACCATGGTGTACTTCTGGGCGATCATCATGGTGTAAGTTTTTGATGCGAGCTTGTCACTCACCAGTCTCCCAGCTAATCACTCGTACAGATATCTCATGTTCGCGGCCATTTTCATTGCTGTCAAGGCCATTATCGCAGACGTCAACGACGGTACCCCTTTCAGCTTGGATGAACTGTTTAGAAACCCTGTTTTCTACACGCTGATCGTCTCCGTCATGTCGACGTACGGTATTTGGTTCCTCGCGTCGTTCCTCATGTTCGATCCCTGGCACATGTTCACCTCGTTCGTCCAATACATGTTGCTCACGCCAACCTACATCAACATCCTCAACGTCTACGCCTTCTGCAACACGCACGATATTTCCTGGGGTACCAAGGGCGACGACCAGGCAGAAAAGCTGCCCTCCGTCAGCACGAAGGACGGCTCCGGCAAGACAGACCTGCCTGATGAGTCGGATCTCAACGCCCAGTACGAACGCGAGCTCACCGCCTTTGGCTCCAAGCCCATCAAGGTGGTTCACACCCCGACAGAGGCACAGAGAGCAGAAGCTCAGATGGACTACTACCGCGGCGTCCGTTCCATCACGGTCCTCGCCTGGATGATTACGAATTTTGGCCTCGCGGCTGTCGTTCTCAGTGCGGCCGGCCTCGACCGCATCGACCCAAGGAACAAGACCGCCGAGGAAGAAGACCCGAACGCCAGGGCCAACATCTACATGACTGTTGTCCTGTGGTCCGTGGCCGGCCTGTCGGCGTTCAAGTTCATTGGCGCCATGTGGTTCCTGGTCGTGCGCATGTTTAGGGGCGTGTAAGATTTTGGTCTTCTTCTCCTTTCGATTCTGTACACGCGGGTTCTTCTCCCCTTTTCTTCTTCCTGCTTCGTTCTGGAGACCAGAAGAATGGTTTTTTTTTTGGCTGTTTGGTTTGATTTTGATTTGTTTCAGTTGCTTCATTCATGACTGGGCGTGGACAATACCCGAGACGCGGCGAAAGAAAGAGAGACACAATCGCAAAGGGGGGGCCACTCTCCCGTCTCTCAACGAACATTACACGGTGCATGACGAAAGATGAAAGAAAGCGCACGCTTGTTGATTGTTTACAGGGGAGGATCGAGTCAGGGGGACAAGAGAAAAACACGAAGGACTCGGTGGATTGGATGAATGGGGCGGGCGGGGGATTTGAGTAAGCTTGTTGTTGTACCTTAGCTGTTCTGGTTGTCTAGTTGTCCGGCTTGACGCCTGGGACTGGGTTTATGAAGAAATCGAAATCAAAGACTCGGCTCCCTTTTCGTGAATGCTGTCTTGATTGTTGATGTAGTGACGAATGGTTCTCGCACGTATGTCTCTCTCCTAGTGTCTCGCTCGCGTCAAGAGGGATTACACAGTCACAGCATGGCGAGAATCACACGACGGCCGCATTCTCCTTGGTGGCTTTTTAACCGCCTCATCCACGCCGACTGACGGCATACCTGCAAACGTTGGGAAGACTGGTTGTATTGGGAACTCGGCACGCAGACCCCGCGCCTAAGACGCCACCTCCCTTCCCAGCGTGTTCAACTCCTGCTCCAAGAACGCCTGGGCGTTGAGCAGGTCCGTGGACCCGTACACGACCCTCTTCCGCGCGCGATCGCCGCCCGTCCGCGCGACCCACTCCTGCAAGTTGCCGTACTCGTCCATGCTGCCGCCGCCGACGGTGAAGACGATGGCCTCGGAGAAGCCCTGGCGGCGCTGGCCGAAGCTGGCGCCCGTGCCGGCTCCGGGGCCACCGGGACCGCCCTGGCCCGGAAGACCGCCGGGGAGGGCCGAGCCGGGGCCGCCGGCGCGCACGGAGCTGGGCGGGGGCATGGTGCCGCGGGCGTTGGCGGAGCGGGGATCAAAGTAGAGGTAGTTTTCCGTTTTGGCGATGGCCGTGCTCGAGGCCGTCGAGGGGTCCATGATGCTCTCGATGATTTTGGTAATGGTGAAGTCGCGGTCGGCGGGCAGGAACGTCTTGATGCCGCCGATGAGCGACTCAAAGTTGGAGGAGAGACCCGTGGGTACGCCGCTCTCCTTCAGTCGGTCGGTGAGACGGCTGGATATGGACGAGAAGCGGCCGAACAAGTCGGTGCTGCCGGCCTGTTGGGGCGACGGGTTGTTGATGGTGGTGAGGTTCGTCAGCTTTGTCGTCGATTTCAGTCTTGCAAATGTCAGCAAAAGCCCTTCCACGAAGATAAAAATAGAGAGGTAAGCGCCATGGCTAGATAACGTACTGTCGGATATATGGCAGACACTCGACGTCCGCGCCCGCGGCCGTCAGCGCTTCGACGAAGCCCTCCCACTCCGTTCGACTCAGTTCGGCCTGTTCCGAGTTGGAGCTCAGGAAGAAGTAGATGAAGAGTCGCAGCTTGTCGGCGGCTTGTCCCTCATCGCTCTTGATGAGCTCCATCATTTGCGCCTTGGTCTGCTTGGTGATGTTCTCCTCGAGCTGGAAGTAGTTGTCTAGCTGCCGATCTTTAATGCCGGTGAGAAGAGCAGCCAAGATATTCATGTGCATATCCAGCACGGCCTTGCGCTCTCGCAGTTCGGGAAGTAACGTGATGGCAGCTTTGAGGTGCTGCGCACTGGCGCTCGTATCATTTTGCAGGTCTTCGAGATCGGACACACCGCTGTCGACACAGTTAGCAGAGAACCCGAAACAAATGATCCCGCTGTACTGACGTCTTGGCTGTGATTTGCGTGGCCTCTTCCTTGTACTTCGTCAATTCAGAATCAATGTCTTCGGCGACCTGGGGAAACGGTAACAGGCTGTTTTTCCTCCAAAAGAAGTCCTCGTTGGTCAGATCATAAGTCTTCTTCGTCTTTCCCTCATCCACAATGGTGATGCGCCTCTTCTCCATAGAGAGCACGTCTTGCACCAGGGACTGGTATGTCCAGGAATGCGAAAGCATTGGGAGAAGATCCACATCTCGGTCGAGAATAACCAACACAGGGCGTGATGTCGGTGTCGCTGATGTGTTTGACCGGGCACTTGAAGAGAAGAGGTTGTCTTTCGAGTTGAGGATGTGGTCGCGCAGTTTCCGATCGAGCTTTGCAGATATCATTTCAGCAGCCGCTCCCTTAGGGCACCGAATGATGGGAATAACGCCTAGCTGACTGTTAGTTCACGCGTCTCGAGAACGGCACAGTGGACCCACCCATGGTCACGACAACGCTGAACAGCCGATTGACGATAGTGTCTACCAGCTCATCAAGCTTCTCGTCGGTCGTCTTGGCGCTGTTGAGCGCCGAGTATGCCTTTGGGATTCCCAGCCTGAAAAGATCAGGCTCCTCGACGATGAAGTTGAGGTATTGGTCGAAGAGTTGGGCAATATTTTCTGATGTTTCGGCAGCGGCAGTCTCTGCGGCGAAATCCTCCAAGGCTGCTCGCGGAATGCCTCCAAACAATTGATCTGTGGGCTGGTCAGGGATAAAATCTTCACGGACCTCGCAGCGTAAGACCTACATATGCTGGAGAGTAGAGCCCATTCTGTAGATCGGCAGTGATCTGCTTCATGTTCTGGGGCGTTGGCTCGACAAGATAGATAACGGGGACGTCTGGGATCGGGTGTCGCGAGGCGCCAATATGTCTATTCTGTGGTTAGCCCATAGCCGTGCCACAGTCGAGTGTCTGGAGAGCCACAGTACGTGTGGAGTGTAACGCCCAGAGACCTGAGGTTCTGGACCGTCAGGACAGAGCTGCAAACATCACGTCCGAGGTCGTCGAAGCAAAGGACCTTCCATATCGGTTCGCCATCTGCCGTGAGGATGGATGACGGTGCGATCGCGCTCACGTGGGATTCGTCGGTCTCGGTCGTATCAATGGCATCGTTCAGGTTCAAGATCTTCTTGAGGGAGGCTGCAATACGTTAGTGTCTCTCCAGTATCAAGAACAATCCTGAAGCTCCAATGTACTAACCGATCTGGCGGTCCCTCAAGGAGGTGCCTTTGGATGCCATTGCAGATGGCGAAGAGCTATTGAGCTCCTGCTGGGGTTTGTGTGGTGATTGGTGTAGTGTGTGTCGCGCGTGAGAGGAGCTATCCTGATCGCCCCGATGCAGGAAGCGAGGATTATTGTGTGAAACTCGGCTGGCGCAGGATCGAAAAGCAAGGTCGGCCGTCAACGTGAACTGTGACCACGAATCGCAACTATTCGAGGCCAGGCACCTAGCTATCCCGCCTCTAGCCTCCGTGTTCTCAAGGTCGGACCCACTGAAACAGCCCAGCCGTCAGTCGTCTGCTGGCACAAGGGCGGGTGGGGTGAACAGCTGGATACGCCGGTACAGCCTTTACCTGCATAGCGCCAACCCACTCGTCTACAATCGGTGTCTTGCGGCGATCCGATATATGCGTTGCTGCCTGGCATATCGGGCAACAATCACCTTCCTGACCTCTGACAGTCATTGTCGGTGCGAAAGCGCGACCGACTTTTCCCCTTCTCACCAACCATCTCTTCTCTGTAAACCCGCGACGCCTTTCCATCAATACGTTCGCGGAAGCCATCGCGCGCGACAAGCCGACCTACACCGCGTCTAAAGGCTTGCTTCTGCTCGTATAAATTGATTCTTGCCGCGTCGTTTCCTGGCCACAGGAAGCTCTGGGAGAGTCGCAGAGAACTACTCATTCCACCTCGACACGTACTTTCTGGCGCCCATCCAGCCGTCATCACACAGATCACGCGCAAATCCCTTTCGGCCCATTCATCCATCAACCCTCTTTTCTCGCGGTCGTTTCCTCTCTCCCTTAATTTTCTGCTATCAATCATGTCCGCTTCTGTAATGATTGCCATCAAATAAGAGGGAAAGCATTTGGGACTCGTCACGCGACCAGCTCCAGCAAAGGAAGTGCGCAAGAGCGCGATTTGAGTCGTTGGGAACAACGTTTGCAGGGTACGGTGACCTCCTCTCCCCGCTCGACTGACAATTGCCCTCATAACCCCCTCAAAACACTATCCCATCCCCTTTCCCAAGCCCACCCGCAAAATCGCGTTTTCTGGCCGCTGAATGTGCTGCACCTCTCGACGGAGGTGCAGCATCGTCAAAATTTCCGTGAACAGCTTTGCATCTTGTTTGAGAGTCTCTTTGGTCTCTCGCACCCAGGGATCTCGCAGCTTTAATTGCAGGTTCAACATGAGGACGAGCCAGGCAGCCCAACAAGCTCGCGCTTGATACGCGAGGAGAGCAGGCAGGCTTCGCGAGTAGAACTGCCCTTTAAACTCGTCTGCAAAGTGCAAAGCAGGCAGGACGCGTTCGTTGGGCGGCAGCTCCAGGATCCAGTTGGCGAGGATCGGCCAGTGGTGTTGGTGGGGTGGCTCGCTGCGATCATGGAACCAGTCAAACACACACTACTGCTGCAGGTCGGAATTGACCCAGACACCGCTTTTCGTCCAGGGCTGGTATTTGCAGCAGGTTCTGCTTCGGAGTTGTTCTGAAAGGGCTCGCTTTTAGTGCACCACATCAACTTCCGCTGGGGTCTTCGAGCGGATTTGACAGATGGCTGCTAAAAAGGCCGGCAATTACAGCACTTCTCGAAAAAACAGTTACTTGTGGTGGCTCTCATCAGCAACTCGGTGCGAGGAATACGCTCTGGTCAACCACCAGACTTGTTGGCCACGGGTTTCCACGACCGCAGCCTTTCTCCTTCCAGCGTCGTTCTCCTCGTCTCGGGAACACTGACTGCCTGCTGCGCTTACTTTTCCTCGAGCCTCTTCAGAACTGTGTCGGATCAATATGGACTCCAGTGCCGAATGCGATTCGCCGACTCTGCCTTCATCCTCCTTGCACTTATTCCTTCCCTCTCGCACAACTTGCAGATCAAAGAGTTCTGTTCTAGCAGAAGCTAATCGCCTTTGTGCAGATTTCCATCCTACACAGAAAACAACCCATATAATCATTGACGGATTCCCCGTCGCTGGATTGCCTTTTCCTTGGTATGCAAACCCTCCACACTTGCCCAAAAAACAAAAAAAAAAGGTCCAAGACCCGAACTCTGTCCATGGTCGATCTTGAGGCCGCTGAACAGAATGCTGACGCTGCACCCTGCACTTTCAGGTACCTTCTCAGCAATTTGTAAGTGCCGCTGTACTTTGGATCCACCATACTCTCTCGCCCAAAGGCTGTCCGCGAGTTGCCCCACCTTTCCTGTTCCCGCTAGCCTCTTTCTCGCGCGGTACATCGTCTACACCTGTGCTGATTGGCTCTTACCCAGTCCCTCATCTGCAAATCATCTCATCCATCCCCATCCATCTGCAGAACCAATCAGAATCTTGTCTTTCTGGGCAATTGCTCACGTCAACTTCCATCAAGTTGATCCACGATGCAAGACTGGCAGAATACAGGCCAGACAGGCGCAGGCCAGGATCAGAACGCTCTCTGGTCCGATTCATACAGCTACCAAGATGGCGCCAATCAATTCGAGAATGTCCAGAGCTGGTCACACCCGATGCCAGGACAGGATGCGTACTCCCAGCTCGGCTCCTCGCATCAGGGACAGCCAACCATCACCAATGATCACGATACCATGTCAACATTGAGCCACGGGGGGTTTCATCACGGCTCAAATCAGTTCGCGCTCGATGGATCGTACTCACAACCAGCACAAGACCAGTCAATGCAGGCTCTAGATAATTTCCATCAAGACATATACAGCCAGCCTGCGAGTCTTGGCCAGCATCATAGCCAAACTCCCAGTAATGGCCATGGCCATCCCCAGCAGTTCTCTCAGGCTCCTTACCAGTACCAGGGGCAAGGTGCATCTGCCTACAACAGCCAGGTGCCGACATTTCCGGAGGCCCAATTGATAACCCAACAACGCCAGCAGAGCCACACGCCCATACAACAGCACCCGCAGTTTGACTTGAGGCCGCAAACATACTCTCCAGCGCAAGGCTTCTCTCAACCCCAACATCAACATCAACTCCAACCACACCTCCACCAACAGCAGCAGCAGCCACGTTCTCTTCAACCTGACAGGGTATTCTCCGGCTCACCACATCCTTACCAAGCCCAACCAATCGCTGCACAACAAAGCACACACCAGAACGTCCAGGCTCTACCCAACCCATCACAGGTGCCGTATGAACAGGCCCAGTTCATTCCTCAGCAGCAAATGGGGTATTCTCATCCAAGCTCAACAGCAACCTTTCAGCCACTCGCCCGCCCACCTACCGAGCTGAAGCCACAGTCCCAACCTCAAGTGCAACACCAAGCCTCGGCCGGCTTTTCAGCTAGCCCTCAGCCGCTGGACCAGCAATCCATAGTAAGCGTTCCGTCCCCTCAGACGGTGTCGCAAGCTGGCTTTCAGGAGTCACTGCAGGCTGAGCAAGCAGCCAAGAAACGAAAGCGTACTGTGAAGAAGGAGTCAGAGCCAGAGTCCGCCGGTTCTCCACGGCCAGTAATCTTAAGAACAGCATTCGACAACAAAGAGAGTCTCGTACCCCCCACAAGCACAGATGACGAGCTGGCCGCCGTTGTCCAATTCGCCAAGCGGCCTGCTGCTGCGAAAAAGGCTTTCCCTCTTGTACCCGGAGCACACTATCTCATATCGACGGAAACGGCAAAACTCCCAACACCCAAAAGCTACGACAGATTAGCTCCTCTTGTCGCGCTACCATCACAGAGTGGCAGACGTATACTTCCTGGTGCCAATCATGAGCTCCCCTGCGAAATACAGGGAAAGTTCACAGACAAATACAAACCGTCTCTGAACTTTGTAGGAAAGCCGGAAGACCGAGAGAGAGAGGCGAAGCCATTCATCGACCAATACCAAAAGGAAATGAAAGCGCTTGGCAACCGGAAGCCTAAATATGCCGATTACCCCTTCACCTTCCAGGAGCAGCTGAAAGCCGACGAAGCTGCCAAGGCCAAGGCGCAGCGGAAGGCGCGGAAAGAGGAGGAAGAAGAACGCAAGAAGCCCATACGACCCGAGGTCCGTCCAGTAGACCCAGTAGAGGCTGCGGCCTGGGATGTGCTCGGCATTGTGTACATCGATCCATCTGCTGTTCGTACCAATGCCCTGATCGCTGGTGCTGTGCAAAGTCTTGGTGAGTTCTTCATCAAGTTGAGAGCCGCCATGACCAAGGCCAAGCAGGAGGTCGATCAGGCGGTCAAGGAGAAACGGCCAGAGAGCGAAGTGGCCCAACTGCAGAAGGTTGGTGAGCAGAAGAAGGACATGTTCGTAAAGGTCCTCGACGCCGCCCATAAACATGGCGATGATGCTGTGGTGGAGAACCTTGGCGGACATCAGAAGGGCGTTCTGAGCCTCGTGAATCTCTTGATCGGTTGCATCAAGGCGACCGACTACTCTGGCCCTCTACCCAAAGCCACACTTCGATTCATGTCCAATATCAACTTGACGAAAAAGGTTGCCGACGCAGTCAACTTTGAGACGGTTCGGAAGAGATTCGCAGACAAGGGCGACAGCGAGGTCAAGGAACTTATCAAGACAGTGGCATCTCGCATCAAGAAGGAAGAGCCCGTCAATGGAGCGGATGCCAAAAAGTCTGCCGCCAGTGCGCCTGTTACGAAACTTGTCAAACCTGGCGTCACCAGCAAGACGCCTGTTGCAGCATCACCCACAAAACGACCTCATGAAGACGACACAGACTCCCGCCCCGGCAAAAAGTTGAACGTCGAGGGAACAAGCAGTGTCCTCGGTGCCAAGGTTGGCACCAAGCCTCAGATGGGCACCAGCCTTCTCTCGAAGCTTGCCGGCACTAAAGCCCGTCCCGCGAACTCGTCTACTCTAGCTGGCAAGAACCGGCTCCTCAACAAGACCGTGATCAAACCAGAAGGAAGCGTAAACAGCGCGGCTGATGCCGGCCAAGTCTGGGCCCATGCTGATGGATATTGACCGCGAGCCAAAGAAGGCAAAGCGGGAGCCTCGCGCTGCTCCGGCCAAGGCGACCGCATCATCCAGCGCTCTCTCGAGCATCGGTTCTCTTCTCGACTCCATAAATACGCCCAAAACTGGATGCACAGGCATCCAAGAAGGATACCAAGCAGAGTGAAGTCCCCGAGACACCTGAAGAGCAAGCGAAGCGTCTGCGGAAAGAAGCCCGTCGCAAGCTGCGCGTCACTTGGAGGCCAGAGGCAGAGCTCGTTCAAGTCCGCATTTTCCACAAGGAGGCGGCAGAGGACCAGGATAATATGACAAGAGATGCGGCCGATGACCGTTCGGAAGGTATGATGCTGAAGCAGCGTGGCAACTATACCGAGGACGACGACGAAGATGATGAGCTGCCCTACCGTCCCTGGACTGACCCAACACCGACGGACCTCTCTACCATTCCCAAGGACTTCCGAGACAAGGCTTTCGTGACGCGCGGCGGGACCCAGACTTTCCACACTGAGGAGCAGGACTCCATCAAAGAGCGGGAGGGAAGGGAGCTGTTGTTTGTTTACACGTCAATTTCTGATATTCCGCCAACCCCCAAGTCGCCCGTCCCCGAACCATCTCTTCCCGACTCGGGTGCCAAGATTGGCCACTTGCCGCGCGATGGTCCCAAATACCAAGAAATCCGCAACCGGTGGAGCGACATTGCGAGCCAGGGACCTGATGCAGCGACGTACTACGCTGCCAAGCGTCTGCATCAACTCAAGGATGATCCTGCAGCCAAGATCGACTCGCTCCTAGGCAATCTTGTGCCAGCACCACAGGAGCAGACGGCGGAGACGTACAACTACAACATGACACCACCGCAACAACATGCGAAGCCTCTCTTCCCGCATGCAACGCAAGTGCCACCAATTCCTCATGTTCCCGCTCCCGAGCAGGTTCTCAGCCTTCTTGCGTCGGAACGAATGAGGCTGTGGCGCTCAAGAGATCCTTACAGCACAACAACGCCCAAGACGCGTCGGCGTCACGACTATCCCGATCCCGGTTTCCAGGCTATGGTAGACGCTCTCGAAGAGCTATTTGCAGTAGCAAAGGACTGGCCGTTTCCGGCCACCGCGCCTCCCGCATGGCTGGCCAACAACGAAGAGCGATCACGAGAGTGGCGCACAGGGTTTCAAAGAGATGGCCGCCTTGCGTGCCAAGAAACAGGCTGGGGAAGCTGCCCGCCGCGAGGTCGAGAGACAGGCACAGCAACCCTCTGCCAGTCTTCAAGCCGCGGATCACCAGGCTCAGACCCGCCCCGCAGAGCAACGAGGAAGCCTGGGCTGCGTACTATCAGCAGCAGCAGCAGCACGAGCAGTACGCGCAGTACATGGCTCTCCTTCAGCAGGCGCAGCAGGGCACCAACGGGCAGGGGCCGCAGCTGGGCGATGCTCAGTTGCAGGCTCTTCTCGGACAAATCAGCCTGCCTCAAGCCCAGACCCCGGGCGGCGGTGGCGCATACGAGCTTAACCCCAACGACCAAGGGTACCAACAGCTGATGGCGCTCTCGCAGCTTCAGCAGCAACAGCAGCAGGCGCCAGCACAACAAGGGCGCGGGCGGGAGCACGGTGGCTTCGAGCCGCCGCACGACCCGAACGCACTGGACTATGACGACCTGGATTACCGTGATCGCGGCGAGAGGCGCGACAGCTTCGAACACGACGAACGCGATGGGGGCCGACGGGACAGAGACAAGAACGGCAAGCGCAAGGGCAACGCGCCAGGCGGGGCGACGTTGGCGCCTCATCGGCCGGCGAACAAGGCGCTCATTGGGACGAAACCGTGCTCGTTCTGGCAACAAGGCAAGTGTGCCAGGGGTGATAAGTGCACCTTTAGGCACGACAACTAGGCCGGCGCGCAGAGCGAAAAGGTTGCGGAGATTGGTGGAGGGTGTTGAATATTTTTCTTGTTCTTTTCATTTGTCGAGACGGGCTAGCACATATTCCCCCCGTTCATCATTATCATCATCATCGGCACCATCGTCATGTTGGCGCTGTATCACGGCGCTTGGCTCGGCTGCATTGCATTGCGAGGACCTGGAGGATGCGCGTGTGCGGTTCACACTACCCAGTTCTTGTTCTCTTTTTTATTTCTCTTTCCCTCGCGGGCCTTGGAGCGTTCGGCAGGCATCTAAGTAGGGCATCGAGGGACGGCCCCCTGTGCGGGACGGTGTGTTATTATAATGTATCAGCTGCATGAACATCCCATTTCACCGAATGGGGGAGATGGCGCGCAGATCACGAAAGAAGATAGAATCCAACATGATGTTGACAATATGCGTACCATGCAGCCCCCTCTCGTCTCGTTTCGTTGTTGCTGTGAGAAGACGTGCACTCGCGTCGTGAGAGGTCAGGTTGGCGTAAATGCAGTGCGGTAAACGGCGGCTGTTGGGTCATACGGGCCACCCTACCAAGACGTTGCGAGGGAGCTAGCTGCATGCGCATGGCTCCTTCGTCGGGTGGGAAGAGATGATGATGCCCGGCGAGCGGTCTACAGTGTCTGTTGGTGGCGCACCACCCAGCGAGGCGAACGGGTCTGGCCTTTCTGGCGGCCAACAAGAAGCGCGATGCCTTGTCGCAGCCGCGATGTTGGGGGCCCATCGAGACTCAGGCCGTCTCTCTCTCTCTTTCTCTGGCTTGTTCATGATTTTCTGCCTTGTTGGTGTTTCTCACTCTCTCGCTTAGTAGTGTCACGGCCAGTCAGGCTTGGTCAGGTCAACCGGGAGGCCGCATCTCGAGGGCTGAGGTGCGAGATTCGACAGAAGGATCAGCCATGTCGTCTTGGAAGCTCCAGACGAGGTAGGCTGGAGCTAGCGACTGCGGTGGCACGTTGGAAGGGGGGGGGGGACGCGAATGAGCAGAGTCTGGGAGATGAATAGGGGGAGGTGTCGGGCGATTGGACGACGGGACGCGGTCGACGAACTTGACATAGGCTTTCTTTTCTCCCTCCCCTTCTCGGAGAGGACGGCATGTTGCCTGTGGAGATTTGAGTTAGCTGCATCTGCGACGTGCGGTCTTTTGCTCCGGGGGGGGGGGTGACTGTAGTTGGGGCGACTTGGGTCTTGAAGGTTTCCCTCAGGTGGAAAGCTAGTCTTGTCATGAGGGAAAGTCAGGTAGGTCCATCGGAGGAACATGCCGCGCTCTGGGCCAGAGAGAACTCTAGGTCCGAGAGAAACACGCGAGGGGGGGGGTGACAGGAGAGAGCCAGGGGTGCATTTGGTGTTTGATTTCCAGGGCATCATCAGGGGACGGGACCAGGAGATCAGCAGAGATCAGAAGATCCGTGGGGGGGGGGGGGACGGGCGCAGCGCAAGTGGCAAGGCAGGAGGAGCTCGGACGAACTGGAGCTTGGACGGAAATCTACCTCAGGCGAGGAACGGGGGGGAGCTCGGGGCGAGTTTACAGCACCTCCAGGGCACCGTGCCCAGGCGATGGAAGGCTGCCGTCTGAGCGCTGTACCTGTATAGGCAAGTTCGTATGCTGGGGGCCTGGCTGCGCAGTTGGCGAGGGGCGGCATGCCCTGAAACCGAAGAAAGGGGGTGCCCTGGAGCCATGAAACGAAACGCAATGTCTGGGGGTACCCCGTTATTTCTTCGCACTTTGGGCAGGTCGTTATGCTGAGGGAAACGCGGGACTGAGTTTGTCACCGAGACGAGATTTGAAAGACTCCTTTGAGCCCGACGCGACGGAGCGATGTAAGGCTGGCGAGGGAAGCTAGAGTCGCAGGGCTGTCTGGTGTAAATTACAGCCAGAGCCAAATTCTGGAGCGTTGCTGTAGGGTTGCAACGGTGGGCATGCAGCCATGAGCAGGAGCCCGATGAGACGTTGTTTCCCATTCTGCCCGACCAATGAGTATGCACTCGCTCGCTTGCTTGAAGACAGACGAGGAGGTAAGTACCTCCCTGCCTAGAAGGTCTACATGTACCTATGTACCTCTCTCACAGTGAAGCATGTACGAAGAGGTGGGCACGACCGGGGCTAATTGAATGGGGAACACACACCGACGGACAGGCAGCCATCCGATGAGAAATTAGCCCATCTATCGAACTGCAGGCGCACGCACTCCTTAGGTCAAAGACCAAATTAGCACAGCTTGAGATGACCTTCGGCCAGTCACCGACGATGCCCCGCCTACGCAGCCAATCAACCAACGCCAATGTCAGCAGCAGAGGCGGTAGCTCAGCAAGCCGTGCTAATTATGCCCATTTCCCCTCTTTACGTCCCGCCTTAGCCTCCACACCAAAGCAGCCCGGCAACATCATCATGGCTGGCCTTGCTCCCCACCACCATGGCAGGCTTGGGGAGCTTACCTGCATCTCCATCCACCAGACCACCTCAAGCAAGGTCGGCTATCGAGTCCACCGCGTCCAACATACCCACGGCATCACTTGCTGCCGGCTGCGTCGTCTCGGCATACATGCACTCTTGGCCAGCGGCATACGCGCGCCTCTCGCACGACAAGATTGATCGAGAGCGACTCATCAACTCGTCCATCCTCTCTCTGACCCATTTCCCCTCGGAGAAGCCAGAAGAGCACATGGGGACTGCCTCGCTTCCCGACGGCAGCGTGCTGCCGATCCTGGCCATACGCGGCCACCCTTCAACTGACAAGAGCACTCAACCCGCGGGGTCAAGGTCAAGGTCATGTACGCAGAGACGCAGAGACGCAGAGAGGGAGGTCAGAGCTCAAGGCGCAGAAGGAGTCAGAGCTCAGAGCCTGGAGCTCACATGGATGCCAGATCCCTGCAGCCGGTAAGCGCGCATCGCACAAGGCACCCCTGTCCACCATCCACCACACCCCTCGAGCTACTGACCTAGGTAGACGACCCTTTTTTACCTTGGAGGCCGAAGCAGGACGACCTCGTCGACGAGACGAAGAGACGGGCAGCCGTGTGGCTAGCGCAGCACAGGTACATGCGCCCTGCCCACCATCTAGCTTTCCTCCTTGCCGTCTAGAATTCCAGGATCCTTTCGACCATGCCCTAGAGCCCCCGCGCCTGGCCGTCCTTCCCAAGACCGCCATGCCTTGCCCAGCCCCCCCCGCCCGTTGGGACGCCGCCCGTTGCATCGGGGCTTTTTG
>NW_003315037.1:2144275-2155654 GCF_000150825.1 Verticillium alfalfae VaMs.102
CCAGGCTACTGCTACCAACTGCATCTGCACTTTGGCCCTTATCGCATTCTCGGAACGCAAACATCACATACCACATCAAATACCATATCACACAACACACAGACATCACAGCCATGCTCGCCAGGTCACTCCTCCTCCTCGCCTCCCTGGCGCTCGCCGCTGCTTCGCCCGTCCGCAAGCAAGACGGCACCAGCTGTGCGCAGAAGGCGCCCACACTCCCTGTCAACGGTGGCGGTACGTCCCACAACCCCAATCCCCCACGTACAGCCTCATCGTGTCTCCTTACTAACACGCCCACTAGCAACTGAGCTCGCATCACCGCCTCAGGGCAGTGTTCTCAAGTACATCGCCGTCGGCCACGGCATTCAGAACTACACTTGTGCTGTCGGCCAGGCAGCCAAGGCTACCGGCGCCGTCGCTGTTCTTTACGATGCCACCGCCCTGTACCCTGGTCGCGGACCCAAAGCCCTCCCCTCAGTCGAACACTTCAATGCCCTGACAACAGCCGCGCTCTGGGGCACCCCGCTGCCCCTCAACACCGACGGCACCACCAAGTTCGGTGCCTCCGCTTCCAAGCCCTTCAAGGCCCCAGCCCCACTCGATATTCCCGGCCAACAGGTCCCCTTCCTCGGCCTTCACTACTTTGACGGCGCCGGCGTTCCTACGTTCCTGACCGGCACCTCCGAGGCCGACGCCAAGGCCTCCGTCCTGAAGGCCTTCAAAGTCGGTGACGCCCCCGCTCCCGCCAGCGCAGACCCTGGTCCCGTCGGCACGGGTGCCGTTGCGTGGCTCTACCTCGGCGCCAACCCCGGCAGCCGTGGCTTCTCCGCCGTCTACCGCGTCATCACCGCCGGCGCAAGCCCGAGGCGTGCGTCGACGACAAGCCCCAGAGCGTACCCTACGCCACCTACTACTGGCTCTACGGCAGTGCTTAGAATGTTTTCTCGCGTCAATTGGGTCTTCGATCATTGCTTGCATTGGGACAGCTCAGTCCGCTCTCCCACAACCTAAAAAGATCTGGGGGCATTCATCATAGACGGTCGTTTCACGGTCCATGTTTTTCTTTCTTTCTTTTATCACCGTCCTGTCAGCATTGGCCACGAACATCTTGGAGTCGCGGGGCTGGCTCTTCATCACGAGTCTAGGATCGATTCCCCCTTCTCCCTCACATGAAAGCGTGGCGTGGCCACGGTACCACTCTTTCTTACCTTATTAATCGGGCTCGGCGCGGGGCGAGCACGGCACGGCATGGAGACGGGAACGGGGCAGGACAGGCTGGTCCTGCTTTGGGAGGTTTCGCCGCGGGTACATAGTCGCGAGGCCTGGACATGCGGGCAGACTGTATCTAAGGGCTCTTGAGGCGTTCAGGTTCCACCATAGTTCATCAGACACATTATTCCTCACTTCTCCTTCCTTGCCGGATCGCAACGTGTTAGTTCCGTCAAGAATTTCAAGGCTGTAGCTGGCTGTTCCCTGTGGGCGTAGTCTTCTTGTTAGACGTGGCGACCTCGTGCAGCACGTCTGATACCTGGCAAACCAAGTCACATTGGTTCAGTCAACACAACACGTCCACTGGTCACGTCACTTCACTGCAGCCACGTCTAGCTGGAGTTCTTGTTCATTCATTCGCTATTGGAAGCCGACATCTGGCCGTCTTGCTCCCACCTTCTGCATGCCCGAGTTTCGTCATGTGTCCTCCTCTTGCTACAGCCTGGAAACCCTCACCCAACCACCCTTGTCCAAAATCATGGTGGAACATACGTCGAAGAGCAAGACTGTCGTGAAAAGTCCAATTCGAGTGCCTCGGGACCTGGCCCGTCCAGACCCCGTTTTGCCCATACATCCCGTCCTCTTGCCATCCTCCTCTTTGCTTTGCACCAGAGGCGTCATCACCTTCGGTGGTCGAGTCCGCCTGCGAGGTCGGCCTCCAGACCTCCGCCGTGGGCCTGGTATTCCTGCGGCCTGGGGTCTTCGGTACTCCACTGGCCATGGCCCGAAGGGATGGGCACCTGGCCAGCGGCGGCCTGCTGGGCGGCCTGCGTGCCTCCCTGACCGCCGCCGGGGACGGTGCGGACAAACTGACGGAAGCGGTACACCTCCTCGAGGATCATCTTGCGCATCTCACCAACGTCGTCGACGACCTCAAAGTCAAAGTTGAATGTCGTCTTGCAATCGGGCTCGTCGGAGGCATCATGCCAAATGTGGAGATACGGGTGCTCGAGAGCCTGGTCGACGCTGATGCGGCTTGAGGGGTCGAAAGCAAGCATGCGGTCGAGCAGGTCAAGCGCGTCAGGGTTCGCCTGGGGGAAGAGTTGGGGGAACGGCTTCTTGGTCATGAACGGCAAGTTGCGCACGTACTCTTGCGCACGCGGGGAGCCAATCCTGGAAAGCGTCTCCTCGTTGGGGGTACCGAGGATGTGAAGAATCTGGTTCAGCTGGTCGACGTAGTCGCGGCCCTTGAAGAAGGGGCGGCCGCCCAAAAGCTCGGCAAGGATGCAGCCAACGGACCAGACATCAACTAGGCCCGAGTCAGTGGAAGTCCTTCGTCACGGGGGGGATGGATCAACCCACTAGCTTTGGTGTAGCTCTGGAAGCTCAGCATAATCTCGGGCGCGCGGTACCAACGCGTGGCGACATACTCGGTCATGTACCCAGCGTTCTCCTCGGGATCGACGGAGAAGCCGCGAGCCAGGCCAAAGTCGCAAATCTTGAGCTCGCAGTCGGCATTGACCAGCAAGTTGCCGGGCTTCAAGTCACGGTGAAGCACATTGGCGGAGTGGATGTATTTCAAACCACACAAGATCTGATAAATGAAGGACTGGAAGTGAGCATCGGTCAGGGGCTGGCCAGAGCGAATGATGGCGGCCAAGTCGCACTCCATCAACTCTGCAGAGGGGATATCATCAGCGGGCTGGTCGCGGCCGGACGGTCAAGGGTGGGATTGAAGAAGGAATGCTAACCCTCGTAGAGGTACGTTTCGTTAAAGTTGTCGGGGCGGGGAATATCCATGTCGTAGAGACAAGTGATCTACAAATGAGACAATGTCAGCTTTGCCAAGAGCATCATGAGAGACTGGGAGGGGGGCGGGATCGCACGTTTCGGTGGCCCCTAAAATGCTGGAGGAGCTTAATCTCGCGGAGGGCGCGCTTGGCGAGGATCTTCTTGCTGAAGACATTGGTGACCTTCTTGATGGCGACGCCCTCGTTGCTTCCACTGTTGACGGCGGCGCTGTGCAGAGAAGTCCCAGGTCAGCGCAATGCAATGTTGGGTCGAGATGTGCTGTGCAGCCTGCAGGGCGAGGGGCGAGGAGCGAGGAGCGCGGGGGCGAGGGGACGTTGAGGCCTACCAGACGATTCCGTAAGCTCCCTGACCTAGCTCCTTCGTAACGGTGTAGCGCTCGTCGACGATGAAATCTTGGGTTGAAGACCTTGAAGATCTTGCGTCCCTGGAGGTCGGCCATTTTGCGCGCGACAAGGTGTGTTGAGGTGTCGAGGCTGAGGGGAGGGGCGTTTCTTCTTTGTTTGCTGCGGTCGGCGTTCTGGGTAAGCTTGCGTGCACGCGGGGTCCCGAAGGTGAGGCGGGGAAATCGGGGCGGGGCAGCAATCGGCGTTGGTGGGCTGAGGGAGTTGAGCGAGAGGAGGGGTCGTCGGTCGACCTTTGTGCAAAACGGCGTGAAGCAACCTCGAGGGAGGAGGAAAGCTCAGGAAGGGCGAGAGACGCAATAAAAAGGCGTCTGAAGAAGGGCGGTTGGGAAAGGGGAGGTATGGGAGAGAGAGAGAGAGAAAGAAAAGAAGAATCATCGGTCGAGGGAGAGTGGAGGACAGACGCGACAATGCCTCTCGTACTTTCCACCTCTGGGCCGTTTGCTTGCTCGCTCGTTCGCTCGATGGCACCTGAAAGAGCAAGAGCACCCGTGAAAGGCAACAACCTGGAAGCAGGAGCAGGGGGCCAAGCAGCTGCCCGCCCCACCGTCAGCCTCCCGGCGCGGCCTGATTTGTCGGCCGCCTGTCTTTTGGGGGCTTATTCACGCCCCAGTCTGCCACGCTCTGTGACGGGCAGCTCTTGCCGCCGTCTGATTGGCGTAGCCCAAAGCCAGAGATCATCTGTAACCGCGCGACAATCAGATGAAGCTCGAGATGCCTGATGGCCGGTAGCGGACTATAGAGCACACACGCGAGACGTAGCTGGTCCCCCATGCGCCTGTCGCGGTTCTCGTCTCTACGATCTCGTCTCTACGGGTCGACGACCAGGCAGGCTGCAGTGGCATTGTTCAACGTCAACTGCTCTGCGCCCTCCCTTGACATCCTTCCCAGGCCGTTAAAACTGCCTTCAGGGTTTCGAGGCTAAAAGCTGCCGTCCGTCAGACTGCCATTTGATCCACTGCGGCTGTTCCGTTTTCAGGCCCGAGCTGAAATGCCCCGAGAGACAGGTCAACCTGTCACCCTCGGCCGGCCTGGTAGGGCTGAGGTCAGATCAAAGGGCCCAGAGGAGCCGAGCCCCCCCCCTTTTCCCATCCATCGCCTCTTCGTCCCGGCCCTTGAAGTTGGGTTGCACTGGCTCGGCTGACGAACAGTGGTGGAGAGCTGACCTGCCTACCGAGCTATTCACATCGGCCATTCAAATATGCTTTGCCTAGGTCGTCTGGACAAGGAGAGATCTGGCTCCCCCAACTCTAATCTTTGCCTGAGCTCAGATGCGGTCGCGAGCCGCCCGTCGGCCTTTGCTGTAAGATTTATTGCCATGTATTGTTGGGTATCTCCGTCTATAGCAACACCACATACACACGACGGCCCAGCCATCGCACACCAAAATAGGTAGCCCCGTCTTTCCACTTTTTCACCTGGGGCCCGCCTCACCAACCAGGCTTAGGCCGTCTTGACGTTGGGGAAAACATCAGCGAGGAAGTTTCGGGAGAACCGCGTGCACTGCTCGTACGCAGTCTGGAATCCCTGCTTGCCGCCGTAGTAAGGGTCGTCCACCTCCTCCGCCTTGTTCGAACCCGAATGCTCGCCCCAGAGCTGGACCTTGGCGCGCGAGTCTGGTTTGCCGCGCTGCTGTAGGCTTTCGAGGTCGCGCAGGTTGTGGCGGTCCATGGCGAAAACGTAGTCAAAGTCGTCAAAGTCGGAGAGACGTACCTGATCAAGGGGAAACGAGAACTGTCAGCCACATGTCGTTCAGGTGGAGGAGGGAGTAGGGTGGTGAGAACAAGAGCAGAGCGTACCTTGCGCGCGTGATGCACATAGTCGGTGATGCCGTGAGCCTCCAACGTCGACATTGTCCTGTGGTCAGGACCCTCTCCAATGTGATAAGCCCCTAGTTCCCAGCGTCATATCAGCATGAGGCAGCGGGAAGATGGTGGCACTCAGGGCCAGTCCGGCGGTCCCGGGGCATCCAACGCACCAGTGCCTGACGAATCAACCCTCCCGATGAGGTCTTTGTATTGCGGCTCCTTGGCGATCTCACGGAAGACACCTTCGGCCATGGTCGACCGACAAATGTTGCCGAGGCAAACAAAGAGCACGGAAACCTTTTTCTCCGGCATGATGACTAGCGGGCGGCGGTCGCTGTCATGAGCAGTTTTGTGTGCTCAAGATTGGGAGTTGTGACGTGGTAAGCCTGCCAGTCACCTGTGTGCCCCGCGATGAGGTGGCGTGGGCGCTGCGATGCGATGCGCGGGGCAGCTTGATACAGTGTGAACATCCACTCGCACGGGACACTGTGAGGAGTGCAAGCGGCAGACGCAGCTATACGCTGTATGTGCCGCAATCGGCATCCATTCACAGATTGAGGTTTTTGAAGCTGTGTAATGAGTGAACACTTGTGGCACTTTCATACCTTCGTCGCTATATTTCTAGCTACTTGTTTCAACGTGAGTTTATGGATTGTGCACGTCACTTTTGGTTCACAAAGTTGGGCCGAAGGTACGAATTCGCTTCCAGGAGATGATAGCTGGACTTGCTTAGGATCTGACGGACATACAATCTTGATCTGCAAAGAATTGGGCATCAAAACATCAACAATTAGTCTGGAACGTAACCCATCAGGTGTGCAGTCGTCCTCCGTTTAAGCGACCCCTGACATAATGAGGGATTTCCTCCTCGGAAGGACGTGTAGCTTGGCATTTGCTCGTCATGGTAGAACCAAGAGAATCAATTATGTGCACTTTCGAAGGATCTGGGCCGATGGTATCAGAGGACAATGTACACCCTAATGCTGATGGACGGACCGGAATACAGAGGAATGGCCGCGGTGTCAATGATGGCAACCTTGGCATTGGTTGTTGCCTTGCTGGTGTTTCCAGTCGAGACCGCAAGCGCACGGCATTCAGTGAGTGCGATCAGGGTAGGTGTGCCAAACCTGAAAGAAGCAGTGCTATAGTTAGATATCTGGCCAGATGAACTGCAGATTGACGCATGAGAGAGTCAAACTCCACACGATAGATACCACAGGATGTCGTACGTTCTTCGCAAGCGATCTAGTCAAGCGCTGGCGCCTGGATCCTTCGAGTACTATGAGCCGGATTTCTTTGCCCAGAAACATTCAGCAGCCACTTCCTGAAGCCAGACTGAGAGAGGCCACAAAACTCATTCAATGTGTGCACTGGTTCAATGGCTGAATTTTGTATCGCGAAGGCCGAGAAAACCTTGGCTGTTCGGAAAACTCCGTGGTGTTTGTTGGGAAGCCTTACTCGCGGAAGCCCGGCGTCAGCCACCGCATAATCGGATCAAAGGTCAGGCCTGCGATGAAATAGGCTCAAGTCCACAACGGATGAAGGCCGAGACCTGCATGCTGCGAACCAAGCCACGCATCGATCGCATTCTTAGTAGACTGGTTAGTATACACGATCCGGGGAAGGTTGCGGGTTTGACAAGCAGGCCGCAATTCTTCCTTTCTTGAGTCAGCGAGGCATGCACCGGGTTTAAGAATGCCGTGGACGGGAGCCACCGCCCCGATTGCAATGTAACATAATTAAACAACCGACCTAGCTTGCCAGTCACAATGGTACGGCAGCAAGCTACCCTCCTTGTTTAACCCTTAGATCAAGCATGTGATTGTGAGCTCTCAGCTTTGCGTTTTGTCAAGGCAGACACGCAGACATGGCTTGGAGAGACCAACCATAGAGATGGCAGCGAGAGCGCCCAACGTTTCACGTACCTTTCAGGTGCATGAGGGGCCGCTCTTGGGAATGGTGGACTAGTGTGCCGATTTTCCTGGAGGATGTTATGGAGATGGTCCAATTGGATATGAAAAGTTGCGCGATCTCCACGCGTGTGGGGAGAGCATGGTTGCTTTTGTGCACAGGCGGGATGACGCAGGATCGCGACCCATGGACTGGACCGTTGTTGGCCTCCAAAAGGTGGTAGCGGCTGTAGGCCAGGTCCAGCCTCGTGCTGAGGGCAAGACAAGCAAGATGCTTGTGCCGTTGGGCGTGCCGGTGGAGATGGCAATGCGCCATGTCTGAGCAGCGAGGGACGAGTGAGCAGCGCGAGGGTGGGCGGACAGCTCGGGAGATAGAGGAGGGACCTCTTTGTTACACCAGCACCAGCAGAAGCGCGAACCACGGGCCGGTCGTCGGATCAACGTCGGTGCAACGGTGCCCTCTTCATCAGAGTTTGATCATATGGGTCTGATCGATCGGGGATATTGCCCATTGCTTCTTCTTTTTAGTGTGCACTGCGGCCGAGATTTCCGCTTGCTCAGCACTCAGGCGACTGCACGCAAGCTTTCAGATTTTGGCCAGGGTCTTGTTGACCTGACGTGGGAGAGACGAAGGCTTGTTCTCAGGCCTCCCCAGGGGTTCGCTGCACCAAGCGAGAGTTTCTCCACCCGCCATCCACCCCGATCAGTGGGAATCCAACAACAGTAGACTAGCTCGTGGCACAGGGCGTTCGATGTGGAGAGTCTGATGCTGGCGACTCCGGGGGGGAGGTTGAGTGGGCTCGGGAGCTTACGCACCTTGCGCCTTGCCTCGCCTCTTGAGCTGCCCTCGCAGTCCTCCCAGTCGCCGAATGCAGTAGGAGCAGCAGCCGAGTCTGCAGCTCCGATTCGTAGCTGTAACGATGCATTGCCGTCGGCCTACGCGGCACAATACCGGCATGTGAAGCAAATACGAACGCCACTGCTGTCGATCAGTACATACATCTCGGAGACAGCGGCGACGAAAACTAACGACGACGACGACGCGGACGACTGCACCAGCGGACGTTCTTACATGTACCTCCCTCCGCGGCCTCCTCCCCGCATCTTCTCAAAAGGTGACTGGAACAGGTCGAGATGATCTCAGCGAAATTACACGCTTGGGCCATGAGATCAATAGAGCCAGCTGGCCAGGCAAAGACGGCGAGCCGGCGAGACAGACTGGGGCCATGTCTGAGTCGCTGCCCCTTACGACGCTTTGTCTAGAACCGGCGGAGAGACCAAACAACTGCCAGTCGTGCTCCTCGTTCCTCGTTCCTGCCCAGACTTTTCCTATCTGTCGCTTTCCGCCCGAAGCCAGAGAGACCTGGGCCCATGCCAGCCCCACACGTCAGGGCGGTCCACATAGTGGCCATTGGCCTATGGGAGCAGGTGGAATGGAGTCGGCGCATCAACGAGACCAGGCACAAGCCACAGACGCAGGGGTTGATGGGGTGAGCTATGCTGGCTCGGGCCTGGTCGTGGTACGTAACCGTGCCGTTTGTGGATGTCGATGGGATATCCCATGTGGATCCCTCCACAGCTGCGACGGCAAGAAAGACCACACAGCACTGGGGCAGGCTCACTCAGATCGAATCAGCTTGAGGAGGGATCATCAATATGTTGCCCGGATGTAAGTTGTGATTCAGGATTAGTGCGAGCAAGTGCGGCCCGGGCTCATTGAACTGGGGTAAGGGCTGCCTGGCGCCGGGGTGGAAAGGGGGCCAAGCATGCAGGGAAAGAAGGAACGGGCACTGCAGTCTTCCGCGCACCTGCCTTGGACCCTCTGATGAATGGATGTGAACTACAGTACGTCTAGCTACCATGGGCAGGACCTTAAGAACGGCTCCTTTCTCCCGGGTTTGCGCTGATCGAGTTTTCTCTTCTTTTTCTCTACTACTCATCAACCTGCTCCTCAGCCAAGCTTGACTCCCATCATCAACTCAACCTTCCACACTTCCCCTACCAAAGCATTTGCTTCTCTACCAACCGCCACAATGAAGTTCGCCGACGACGCCGCTCTCCTCGTCGAAAGGCTCGCGCCCAGGATGTCACCAGCATCATCAGCCAGATCCCCTCCTGCGCCCTGAACTGCCTGTCCCAGGCATCAACAGCGTCGACTGCTCCATCAGCGACTTCACCTCATCTGCTCCAAGTTCGACAGCATTCAGCCTCTGTCCACCCTGCTTGCCAGCTCTCAGTGCTCGAGACCAGTGCGGTACGTCAGAGACTACTGTGTGAACGTGTGACGTTGATAAACTCTCTGACACTCTGCAGACACCCTCCGCCTCGCACTGGCTCTGCAGCAACGCTGGCGGTGCTCCGGCTCTGCGCGCACACTGCACTGGCTCTGCCTCAACGTCGAGACATGCCCGTCGCTCTGACTCTGCCTCTGCCGCACCGAGACCGTGACCAGCACCGTCGCGTCGCAGACCGTCATTGTCTCCGGCTCGTCCACCTCCACTGTTGGCTCCAACAGCACTGCCTCGGGCCCCACTGGCTCCCGCACCACCACCGGCACTGGTGCCGATGCCACCACCTCCGGTGCTGCTACTGAGACCACTGCTGCCGGTGGTGACTCTGCCGCCGGTCGCATCCAGGCCGCCGGCTGGGCTATTGCTGGTGTCATCGCCGCCGCCGTTGCCCTGTAAAGAGCTCCATAACCAGATGTTGCTCGCTCACCCACCACCCCATGCCGCACGCGGCACGTAATGTTTTAAGATACCACGCATATCGACCGAAAAGGAAACGGATAAGCGAAGGACCGGCATTAGTCTGCCGTGTACATGAAGGATATGCTGTAGATGATCGTAATAATAACGACTCGTGGCTGAACTTGTTGATCTATGATGTGTCTCTGTGATGTTATATGGAATGTTTGCCACTGCAATCTTGTGTAGCAGAAATAAGGGGTCCTCTTGAAGAAGAGGAAGACTCCCGGCCAAGGGAGAAAGGAACGATGCAACAGTGGACCGTCAACCAGACTTGTACTTCCGTGCGTCTTATTTCCTCTTGGCAACAGAACCCCTATTTGGACACAAAAAAAAAAGCACGGTCTCAAGTTGCGTCTTTTCTTCTGCCGCCGAAACAGCTCACTTGCAAAGGTCCTCCACAATCTTGCGCCCGTCGCGAACGACATCGGCTTCGTGCATCTCACAGCGCGCCGTCTCCTCGAGACCCTCGGCCACCCACTGGGCGACAGCCGGGTGCGCAGGAAGCCTGCGGGCGTAGGCGTCGGCGTCGGCGGACAGCGCCAGCCCGTAGGTCTGCAGGCGGCTCGCAACGGGGGCGAAAAAGGCGTCGACGGCGGTAAAGTCGGCGCCGGCGAGCCAGGGCCCGCCGAAGCGCGTGAGCCCCTCGGTCCACAGGGCGTCGATGCGGTCGAGGTCCCGGCGCAGGGCGTCGTCGGGGACGCCGACGTCGACGCGCAGGCCGACGTTCATGCCGCACTGGCTGCGCAGGGCGGGGAAGCCCGAATGCATCTCGGCAGCAGCACAGCGGGCGTAGGCGCGGGCGGCGCGGTCGCGGGGCCAGGCGGCCGGGTGGTCCTCGGCGAGGTACTCGACTATGGCGAGCGAGTCGTAGATGACGGTGCCGTCGGCGAGGGCGAGGGTTGGGACCTTGCCGGTCGGAGAGAAAGCGCCAAAGGCGGGCTGGCGGATGGTCGGCGCGAAGAAGAAGATCTTCTCGTCAAAGGGTATGTTGAGGGCCTTCATGAGGACCCAGGGCCGCATAGACCAGGAGGAGTAGCGCTTGTTGCCGATGTAGAGGGTCGCCATGGTGCATCGATGGTGTGAGATGCTCGTGAAGTAGACGTGCGTGTGTTGTGTCTGTCTGGGCATGATGCCTTTTATAGGGGGCGTCGTGAAGCGCGGTTATCATCGTCGTTTGGGACAGCAGACGCCAAGCGAGCTGGTGAGTCAATGATGCATCCCCCACTCTGCGCCCTTTCAGTGACCATGGTGGGTAGTTCTGCAAAGCAGTGCATTTAATCCTGCATGCATGCTCGAATGGACATGATTTTTTCGGTATCGAATATTCTGGATCACAAGACATCTCGAGTTGGAATTGATATATCCGTGGCAGGCAACCAAAGGGCAGGCCACAGTCCCCTGAATGACATAAGCTGGGCAGGCCTCACAACGCCGGCACGCTGGCTGATGCTCTGTCCAATTCATGAGGCAACTTGACCTCGATCAGAAT
>NW_003315037.1:2156204-2156913 GCF_000150825.1 Verticillium alfalfae VaMs.102
CCTGCTCGAGATCCGGCGGGGCCCGGCGGCCTCGAAGAGCCGGTTCTTCGCCGACAGCGTGTTCAAGATGTACAAGCAGTACTGCGCGTACATGGGGTACCGGGCCGTGGCGCTCAAGTACGAAATGGCCGACGGCGCCGGCAGCGCGTCGACGTCGGCGGGCGAGGAGCCGCTGCAGGAGGCCGTGCTCGAGATCAAGGACGCCGGCGCCTACGGACTCTTCCGCGGCGAGGCGGGCATGCACCGCGTGCAGCGCGTGCCGGACACGGAGAAGAGCGGGCGCACGCACACGAGCGCCGTCGCCGTCTGGGTGCTGCCGTCGTTCCCCGACAGCCACGAGGCCGCGGGGGGCGGCGGCGGCGGCGACATGAACGTCGACGACCCGGCGAGCGACTTTTACCTCGACCCGGCCGAGCTCCGCATCGAGACGATGCGCGCGCGCGGCGCCGGCGGCCAGCACGTCAACAAGACCGAGTCGGCCATCCGCATGACGCACCTGCCGACGGGCACCGTCGTCAGCATGCAGGACAGCCGCCAGCAGTCGCGCAACCGCGAGGACGCCTGGAAGCTGATGCGCTCGCGCGTCGCCCTGCTGCGCCGCGAGGCCCGCGAGGAGCAGGCCGCCCGCCTGCGCGACAACGTCCTCGCCAAGCACAAGATTACGCGCGGCGACAAGATCCGCACCTACAACTACAGCCAGGATCGCTGC
>NW_003315037.1:2157013-2158901 GCF_000150825.1 Verticillium alfalfae VaMs.102
TGTGCAGTGGGTCGTCGGGTCGTGTGTCGGCAGGCTGAAGTTCTGCTGCTCGACGACGGAGAGGACGTTGTTGAAGTTGAGGTTGCGGGACTCGGTGCGCATCCAGCCCTCGCGCATGTCGACGACGCTCGTCTCGAGGATGTAGCTGGCCTTGTCGGTGCTCGAGCCGCCGCCGGTGATGGAGGTGGGCAGGAGCTTGAAGATGGGGGCCGGCAGACGGGACTTTTTGAGGTGGATGCGGGTCGTGTGTAACCTGCCCGTGTCGGGATCAATGTGGCTGTTGATGGTGTCGGTGCTCATGACGTGGGTCGAGAAGGGATTGAGCTTGGGCGAGGAGTAGCGCAGAAAGTAGGCGAGGGTGACGGCGGGGAAGGGGTGGGAGTAGGCATGGTTGGTGGTGTGGGTGAGGACCATGGTGGGCGAGTCTGAACGTTTGCGATGGGGGGGGGCGAGTTTCAATCAAGGATGGGTGAAGCGTCGTGTTCAAATCGGAACAGAGCTGAGGTTATCGAATAGGTCGTGGAAGGGCGTGTGGCTTTTGCGCTGGCGAGCTTCTCACGGTTGGTGGTGGTGGTGGTGGTGGTGGTGGTGGTGCGTCCTCGCCGAAGGAGCAAAATTTGGCCCGAGGTGGTTCGGTCGCCGTACGAATCTTTCGATCCTGGCGCACGTCCGAACAGGAGAGCGTATTCAATTCTTCATCGGAAAGAAAAAAAGAAAAAGGCAGAAGAATGGTGTCGAAGAAAGAGACGACAACGATGGAGGAGGGAAAGGGGGGAGAAATGGATGACGCGGAAGAGGGAGGTGGTTCAGACGGTGAGGAGAAGGATGGTGGTACGAAAGCGAATGGCGGCAGGAGGTCGAGGTCCGGAAGAGCGTGGAACGATGGGGAGCTCTCGACTCTTCGTGCCCAATGGAGCGAGCCACTGGTACGAGCCAGTGAGCAGCGAGCCAGCGAGCCAGCGAGCCAGCGAGCCAGTGAGCAGGAGAGGCTGGCCAAGCAGGAGAGGCTGGCCAGAGAGGCTGACCTGGGGGGGAAAAAAGCGATTTTTTGATTGGCTGCAGCGGCGGAGGGTGACACGCGAGCTTGGGCCGACTGTGGCGAGAATCACATGACAGAGTGTGTTCTGTCTGGACTACCTTACCGAGCTTCACCGAGCCCTCTACCATGCAGACCGATCCACCGAGACTGGCCCTTTGGGTGCCTCCATCATGTCCCCCCTCCTCGATCCATCTACAACTAGCAGCAAGCCACGATGCCCTTGAGCTCTGCGCTCGGACTCGCCCATCTCTGCCAAGGCCCGCGTCGGTAGGGTTTAGCGCCGTCCAAGCTCTCCTTCGTACCTCTACATTGTACATCGGTCGGCTTGTCACGCGCATGTCAGGTTCACCGTTCACGACGTACGCCCACTTCCGATACACACTGGAGGAATTCGCCATGACTACAGCAGGCTAGATACACGCACTGCCTCGCAAGCCTCGCAGGCCTCGCTGCCTCGCAAGCCTCACAGGCCTCGCTGAGCCTCAGAAGCCTCACCGTGTCGCCTTGCCCTTGCCGTCGGCCTTGTTGATCCACTGCAGCACCACGTCGGCAATCTCCTCGCTGTTGCGCTCCTGGTGCAGAAAGTGGCCGTTGCCCCTGATGGCGAGGTCCTCGAGCTTGATCCACTCGGGCTTGCCGCCGACCTGCTTGAGGTAGTCGATGATGCAGTGGTCGTACGTGATGTGCACGCTCGCCTCGCCCGTCTTTTTTTTTTTACGGCACGCTCGCCACCTTGGGCAGCTGCCGCGCCGGCTCGACCCGGCGGAAGCAGTTGCGCTAGATGTGCAAACGTTGCCGACGCTTTCCACCCCCATTTTTTTGGGGGGGGGAGAAAAAAAAACCGCCCCG
>NW_003315037.1:2159235-2162507 GCF_000150825.1 Verticillium alfalfae VaMs.102
CGGGTACGTGTTGAACCGCTCGACCGCCGAGAAGCCCTCCTCGAGAATCTCAATGCTCGTGCCCGGCGTCATGGGGAACGTCGTCGTGTCGGCGTTGGCCGACCGCCCGACGGCCACAATGTCGACGAGATACACCTGGAACCCCTGGTCCACAAAGTACGACGCCCACCCCTGCCGCCCGTCGGGCGTGTTGAGCCACGTCGCCCCCGAGATGCCGCCGCCGTGGAGGAAGACGAGCGGCTTGGGCTGCGTGACGCCCCGGACCGGCGTCAGCTTCTCGACGAACAGCTGGTCGACCGTGTAGTTGCCGTCCGACAGCGCCACCGTGCGCCCGCCGAGGAAGAACGCATCGCGGACGTAGGCCTTGTCGACGGTCGGGCACCCAAACGCGACGCCGTTCGTGGCTTCGCAGTTGGACGGCTTGCAGGATGCCGAGGCCAGACCGGCGGCGGCGAGCGCGCTGACGAGGAAATTAGACGCACGCATAATGACTTGGGTCGCAATGTCGATCGACGCTTCAACAGGCTCTCTCTCGAAACGACAAACAGCAACAAAAATGGGAGGCCGTGGCTACCTAGCGAGAGACATCAGGGACCAGGCGTGGCCGCTAGACCACGCGACGGCCACGCCAACTTCTTTTAAGAGAGCGGACAGAGCGGCAGCCCTGTGGGTATCGAGCAGGCCTCGATGCCAAGTTGCGGGAAAGGGGAGAGACTGTTGATCCAGCCGCTACCGCCCCCCCCAAAACGCAGTCAATAAAACTCGGGCCAATTTCCTCTCTGGCTCTCCCAAGCTGGGCGCTGTCCAGTTAGGTACGGGGCAGCAATGGGGCAGCGATACCTTTATGATCGAACCGAGTTCCCGCCTCAAATCTCCCGAGAAAGTCTTCTCCAGGAAAAGAACCCCATGAACACGAACGGCCCTGTCCCACCCCCCCTTGCCTTGCATGGGTGTACCGTACAAGGTACGTCGACCAAGCTTTCCAGATTGCGCCCAGCGGCGGGGCATGACTAGCAACACCATCACCCACGGCAAGGTCCGCGGATGGCCCGGCAGACCACCATCGTGATAGCCTAGGACGTACCGGTACTTCTCACTCATGACCACACCTTACCTGCAAGTCCAGGGACTGTGCCTGTCTGTACATGTAGTTGCAGGCCTTGGGGGAGGGAACCCCTACTTACCATGGACGAGTCGAACGACATCAGTGAGGCTTGCGCGCTCTGGTTTCGTACTACTGGAAGGGATATAGGACCTGAGATCCCCCTTCATCACCAGACGTCACGTACCCAGGAAGACTCGAAGTCATGAGTGCGCCTGTGGTGTCTTTGTTCCCTTCACAATCCAGAGAGTGCGCACCTCTCCACAGTGACAAGTGGTCTCTGGAGACCCGACTGTCATGTCGACGCCGAACACAACGACATCGGCCTTTTACGGCCAGCCGCCCAACACGGTCCGGGATGCCAACATAGTGCAGGGCACGTTCTGGGTCGACTTCAAGCTCGACACGCTCGATCCCAGTGGTGGCATCCCCTTTGCCCCCAAGCCGCCCCCCGGCTACGAGCACGAAGACAAGCAGGCCGCCATCATTGTCGGCATGGTTCTCGTCATTCTCGCCATTACGGTTCCCACCGTGGCGAGGATCGTGGCGAGATTTCGCAGCACCGAGATGCGACTGGGTCTCGATGACTATACCATAGTCCTCGCCGCTGTACGTGAAGAGAGACCCCCAAAGCCTGCTCGACATTGTTGGCCGTGCCTCTGACAACAGCCTCCTCGCAGAGCCTCGCGACCGTGTACCCGTGCTTCCAGATCTGGATGGTCGTCTCGGCGGGTGGCGGTCGACACTCGTGGGAGAACACGTACGAAGACTGGGAGAAGTTCGTGCGCGGCCTGAGCTCGTGCCGGCTCCTCTTCTTCGTGACGGTCGGCCTCATCAAGATCTCCATCACGCTCTTCGTGCGGCGGCTGGCCGACCGGGCGTCCGTCTTCTGGCGCCTCGCCGCCGACATCTTCCTCGGCTCGCTCGTGCTCTACGTCCTGGCCGCGCTCCTCTGGAACTCGCTCTTCTGCCTGCCGCCGCGCGCCTGGTTCTCGCGCCAGTACGCCGGCAGCCTCGCGCGGCCGCCGCGGTGCAGCGACGACGTCACCAACGCCCGCGTCTTCTCCATCATCCACACGGTCCAGAGCTTCCTGCTGCTCGGCGCCCCCATCATCATCATGTGGCACGTCCGCATCGACGCCAACAAGAAGCGGCGCCTCTTCGCCATCTGGATCTGCGGCGCCGTCACCGTCCTCGGCGGCGTCCTGCAGCAGATTGCCTTTGTCATCACAAACGACCTCTTCTGGCAGTACACCTCCATCCTGCGCTGGACCACCCTCGACCTCGCCATGGGCTGCATCACGGCCTCGCTGCCCGTCCTGGACGCCTACGTCATGGGCACCTGGCACTCGGCCACCAGCGCCCTCGGCGGCTCGTCCGGCGAGCGCAGCGGGAGCCGCTTCCGCACGGCCGGCAGCCATGCCGCGAGCGAGCGCATGCCGACGCAGCTGACGCAGGGCCAGGTCAAGAGTGACTCGGATTCGACGCAGAACATATTCGTCGGAAACAGAGGGAGTGACGATGAGGGCTATCAGCTGTCTGATGTCAAGTCTACGAATGGGGGCCATGTGCAAGTCAGTCAGATAGTGTAGGCAGGCCAGGTCGAAATTCCATTTCAGTCATCATGAAGCATGTCTTTGGACACTTCCGAACGTCCATCTCCTGCATCCAGCCGTTCAGTGCCACAAGATCGGACAGACAACAACAACAGTATGCCAAGAGTACGATTTTTTTTGTGGCAGTGAGTCTAGTGTACGTAAGGCGAACGGCCCAGCTTGATGCAGAGGGAGGGGATAGGTCGTGACGATCCCTGAGCTCATTCATTCTCAGAATCCTCTCAGGGGATATCCGTGTTCGATAAGGCTTCTGGAGCCGGATCGTCGCTCTCACGGACAGAATAGTCTCATGTCGTACGCCGGATCAGGCGGTATTGGCAGTGCAACATGCAGATGTGATTCGAGCCAAACAAACCATCCCGTACCTCCTTCCCTGCCTGCCGATCAATCCGACGATGCAGTGTTAGTCAAAGCCTCAGAGCCCAAAGATCGGTCGCTTTCGCATTCAGAAAGTAACCTTACTTTGGAGGGTTTCTAGATCTTGCGTCCGTGTCATGATCCCGGGCATGTCGTGATTCAGGTACCGATGTCTGTAGTTCAACGTCGAACTTGCG
>NW_003315037.1:2162652-2181431 GCF_000150825.1 Verticillium alfalfae VaMs.102
GGAGCCGTCACGCTGCTGGGCCGATTCGCTCCCCATCCGTGGGCCAATGTGAATTGAGTAGCAATGCCGTCGGCTGCTATTCTCGCGAACTCGAGCGAGCCACTCGAGCGGGCAGCAAGGGGTCCCGACTGGGTTGCTTTTGATCGGTACTTGTAAGCTGGAGGATGAACCGCCAGGCGACGATACCTGCCGACATACATGTATAGTGAGCCAGCCGGCACGGCATCAGGGGGGGCTCCCCCACCAGCCCAGCGTCTGCGACTCGGAACCCCACGCCGAGCCACGTCGCGTGCTAGGAAGACTTGCCCGAAGAGTCGCACTCCATCTGCCATGTGCTTTATCATCATCGTGTCCATGGTCCGGGCTTGCTGTCGCAGAATTGCCGACGAGCAAGACGAAATCAATGCAGCGGGCAAGCCTTCTTCACCCGCGGGTCGCACAACTCTATAGCCCTAGTTGCGTATCGAGTTCGTCTGACGAGGATAGAGACCAAAGCCGGAACGCGATCCGGACCTCCCTGCCTCAGTCTTAGCTTTGCCAGGCCATGTCGCTCAGGCCAGCTCCTGCGTCAAGTCACGCTGGCCAAAACCCCTTTTACAGAATGTCAGGTTACGATGTCCATCTGCAAGGGCTCTGGCTACCGGCACTTCGCACCTGCTTCGCCCTTGCACTTGAACGGAGCTGGCCTACTAAGACATCGAGCTCCAAACCCGAGAGGATTTCCGCTGGGCTGTCTCCTTAGTGTTGATATCGACTCATGCGGCAAATAAACAGGAGACCCAGCGTATTCCAGGTGCGCCCCATAGCCTCACTACACGCCTCCATGTCAGCCAGCATCATCCACGTGTATCTCACCCTACAATAATCATTTGGGGTTTGCCGACATGGACGACTCGGAGCATCGCGGGAGCTGCTGGTGATTGAACACAGAACGAAATTCTCATTAGGTAGCGAGATGCGTCTTTTGGGGCAGCGGGCTCGCTGCTGAGCCCGCTGCCGGTACCCAGGCCAACATGTCCACAGCTTCCAAGGAGATAACCCGAGCGCCGCCCATCTTATTCCGTCATACCACTGTCTCTGTTGCTACGCTTCCAGGGGGCTCGCGGAGCCGCATGCTGGTCATCCCTGACTGAGTCATGGACGCTACTTGACCGTTCGTTGAGGGCGGGACTGTCTACACGACGCGAGCCGGGGCGGGCGCCGATGGTTGGGGTCAAGGGCGGACTCTCGATCCGGTGCGAGCCTTCCTGGCTGTCTTTCGCCCCGCGGGCTGTCGCAGCCAGCGCCTCCAATTCCTGAGTCGCCACCATGCTGGGCACCATGCTCGTCCTCGACTTCCAGAACATGACACGGTCGTCGTCCATGGCGCGGTAGCGGTCGTCAGGGTTCTTCCTCCAGAAAGCCATGATGCTCGAAATAATGACGAGCAACAGGAGGATCAGGGAGAAGATGGCATTCACGAGGAAGATGAGAATGCCAACCACGCCAACGAGGAGACCCGGGGCGTCAAACTTATTGGTGAGCAAGAAGAGGAAGATTGCGTTGACAAAGTTAACGGAGCAGATGGCAATGTTGAGAACGTTGATGCTCTTGGCCATCCATGGTCGCAGAAGGCTTGCGGCAGCCAGAGCGACGGCTTCGACAATGATCAGGCAAATCGCCTGCGCAACGCCATTGTGCTGTCCAAAGGCAATGATAGCCGCCTTGACGACCGTGTGTACGAGCAGAGGCAGAATATAATAGTAGGCCGTTGCTCGGAATGGAACGTAGAGGAAACCCCAAATCTGGAGATACTCCTGGTTAGAGAAGAGCTGAAACGCAGCAGACCGATGCACGGCTTTCGAGTTCCTTCCGATGGTGATGATTCGAACCGCCGCCACGCCAAGAACGAGCATGCTGCCGAACAAGAGGAATACGCAGAGGACAACGATGGCTGCCGAATCGGCCTGGGTGAACTCCCAGAAGCAGAAGATGGCAATGGCGGGGAAGACAGCAAGCAGCATGCGAAGAGTTATGCCCTTGAGAAGCATGCGCCAGCCGCCTCCGCGCAGCTCCGGAAACCGGGTGTCCTTGACCCACCCCCGCTTGACGCAGAAGTTGAGGATTAGGCGAGCAAGGTAGACGAACAAGGCGCTGATGAGCACCAGGAAGGCACTGAAGACAATGCTGGTCATGACAATGTTGGTGGTCTCAATGTGTGCCTTGTAACCCACACGCTGGATGCCGTATACGACATAGGCACCCGTGTCCAGCATGACGTTACTTCGCTTCTGGAGCCCGCCAGCTGCCGGGTCCAAAGATCGCTTCATCACTTGGACCGATGCACCTAGTGCATTGTCGAGGAGCCCGGCCGCGTCGCCGCCTGTTGAGCGCTGATACCAGGTGAAGATGGTCTGCATGAAGCCGATGCGGATCAGACCCAGCGACCAGACAAAGTTCTGCGTCCAAGCGTGGGCGGCAGGCGGCAGAGGCACACCGCTGAGACCGACCATGGCCTGAGCTTGAAAGTATGCGAACAATGACAAGGTGCTGGCGCCCAAGTGAGCAGCGGCATTGGTGTAGCCGACGCCGGACATGAGGGCAGACGTGATGAGGCCGACGAGGGTTACGGCAGCGGTGGCCCACTTGACACCGACGAGATCGACCGTCTTGTCATTGGAAAACTTGGCCTCGACGCAAGCGAGGGTTTCATCAGTTCGTGTGCTCCTGATATGGACGCGGACTTTGGCGTCAAGGTCGGGGAAGGCGTATGCAATGCCGGGGATCTGCTTGCTGACGCTGTCACCAACCCGAAAGTTGAACCGGGGGGGCAATTTGCCAACGGTGAGGGGGCAGATGGTGGCTTTCATGTCCTCAAGCGTGCAAGGGTCGAAATTTTGATGCACAGCCTGATAGCCGTAAACGTCAAGCACGATTTCGGCGATGACATAGTCGTTGACTGTCGACATGGCAGACAGCTGGGCGAAGATGGTGTTGTTATCAGGCGTGTACACGACATTGAAGAGACTCGCGGAGAAACTGGAGTCCTTCTGACAAGAATCAAGGGAATTGGATCGAAGCAGTCTCTCTGCAGACGCTGAGGAGAAGAGCGTCAAAAGACCCAGACTGAGGCATGATTGCCACATCATGATGAGGGCGTAGCGAGTGACCCTCGGTGCTGAGACGTGACGTGCGGAGGAAAGGCGAATGTGTCGAATTGACCTGGCGACGTTGAAGATGGGGAACGAGCGTCGAGAGTGAGAGCGGACGACAGCGTTGAAGAGGTGCAATGGGGAGGTGCGAGGTCTCGAGTGACGAGTGAGGAAGCCGCAGATCTGGAGGGGGAAAAACACGAGATCCGATGCGATCAGCCAAGTTTGGTGCCGTGCCACACCCCAGAACAGGTTCATGACATAGCTGCCTAGCGGTCAGCTCACTGAAAGGGATACGAGGCGCCAAAGGGGTGTGGTGGGGTTTGGACGAATGCGTACTCCGGGTCCCGGAAGTGCGGGAGATTAACCCTTGGCGTTATGGCTGCGCCTCCAACGAACCCATTCCTACACGATCTGCCTTTCGCAGGTCGTCATGATGTCGTTGTATAAAGAGACGGTGCCCCAGCCCAATGCATCGGACCATGCGACGTCGAGCCTGCAGATGACGGGTTTCAGATGAGGATGCTGAATCCATGAAAATTCGAGTTACTTTCCAGACGAAGATTGAACAAGTCTCTCTGGGAAGACAGCCCCCGTTGGATCGTCAGACAGACAGATGTTCGGGACTTCTGCTTCACGAAAATCTGCTAGTTTCGATTGTGGCCGTCATCGTGTAGAGGGCATATAGAACTGTGGTACTGCATGACATCGCTGGTCAGGTCCACATGGACGGCCACTTGTGTGTTCTTGTGTAGTGGCGCGCCATGTGACCTTCTGATGGCAGGAAGCTGTCGTCTGGTAACCTGGATGCGACCATCAGACCGTTGATCAAGGATGGAATTGGTGAAGAAGATGCGGTCGAGGCGACGAGTCGGCATCTACCCAACGAGCTACAGGATGTTCAGACTCGGAGCAACTGAAGACTCCAACGGAGGCCATCTGCACACAGAAGCACGGGAGAAAATGGGGACGCGAGGCAGAATGGCGATGGAGCTAGCCGTAATCGAGGGCAAGTACAGACGTTGGATGCACCTGCCCGGGTGCTGGGTGCACCTTCCTGAGCACCCCCCCTGAGCACCTTCCCAAGGAAACTCAGCGCTAGCGCGTGCTGAGGGAGGCAAGTCCCAAGAGGCCGTACCTGCCAAACGTGCCTAATCAGGTACCTAGGGTCAGGGACAACAGGCACTCGGACATTGCGCTCCACGCGATCCCGCGACGTTACCCAACAAATTTATCGGAAAGCTGTCAAATGCCCAGACGCGAGATGGATCTTCCACGGACCAGTGCCTCGGTTCGGCATTTTCACATTCACATTCGCATTCATGTCTTCAACCACAGCCTGAGGAGCGGCCTCTGATAACACCTCATTTGCCCCTCGGATGGTCAGCCCGCCTGCTGCCGCTGCTTACTCCATCGCATCAAAGTGTTCCAGCATCGCCTTCTGCATATTTCGTGCTGTATCGCTCTGGATTGTCGCCATCCTCATCATACTTTTAGGCGCAGCTCGTCATCGCATCGCTGATACCCTGCGCCCAATCCGACACCCAGCAGCCCACGAAAATAAGTCCTTCCACAGGTAGCATCGTCAGCATCAGCATCGCCAACATCGACAAACCCGTTACGACTTGCATTTCAGCCCTTCGATATTGCCTTTGCAATGGCAGCCCTTTCCAAAATGGTGCCCTCTGTGGCCGAGCTCGATCGTATACCTGAGCGCGTCATCCGCCTGCTCCGTCTCTCCATCTACGGCGGCGCTGCCTTTGCAGCTTACAAGATCCAGTGGAGGACTGTTCTTAAGGATTTCTTCACCGGTCCAGGGCGCATCAGCCGCATCCTGATGCTCATCTTCGCGCTGTTCAACTTCAAGAACCTGCCTGGCATGTGGACCGTACGCCGCTCCCCGCTCCCTCTTGACTGCGTCACCCCCTGACTTGCTTGACAGATCCGTCTCTGGCACGCCATCCTCTACCATTGCTTCATGCGCAAGGCTCCCCGCCTCGGCCCGCGCTCTCTCTTCCGCCCCTTGATCTCCGAATCACACGCTCCCCTGACGGAGATCGATTACAACATCCACAAGTCGAACTCGACGTACTTCTCCGACCTGGACATTGCACGCTCCCACATGGCCTCCCACCTCTTGCGCCCCGGCTTCCGCAAGCTCACGCACAACACGAAGACAGGCGTCATCATCGACGACATCACGGGCAAGCCCCGCCGCGGCAACTTCGGCATCATGCTCGGCGCCGTCCACTGTTCCTTCCGCCGCGAGATCACGGCTTATGCGCCCTATGAAATGTGGACCCGCATCCTCGCCTGGGACCGCAAGTGGCTCTACATGGTCACCCACTTCGTGCCCAAGGGCATCGCCCGCCCCTCTGAGTACCTCGACACCAAGTTTGGGCCGCGCGCGCACGCGCAAGGGCCGTCCCGACAGCAAAGAAGCCAATGCGGTGAAGCACAAGATTCTACGCTACTGCCGTCAGTAAATACGTCTCAAGCTCGCAGGTGACAATACACCGAGCTACATCATTGGACAGCAGCAGGCTACTGCCGCGCATCCGAGGGCCGGAGGTTTGCGCGCGACCCACGGCGTTGGCGACGAGGAGGATCTCGGCGAGGTCGCCAACGATGGTTCGTGGGACTGGAAGATGGTCGAGAACAGAAGGCGCGAGGGAATGGTGTTTGCGCAGCAGTTTGCCAACCTCGACACGCTGGAGTCGTGGTTTGATGGCGGTGATGGCGGCGATGGCAGTGCCCTCGGAAGATTTGGCTTGAGCGCGGCGTCCTGGTGAAAGACTTGCTTCCTATAGAATTAGACTTTTGTAAGATGAGTACGGATATATCAAGTTCTAATGTTTGTTCCCCTTTCAAAGCTCTCATACACCCTGCAGACAGATACCTCGCGGATCACTACTTATCGCGCGTGGGTGGAATCTGTCATTTGGACGAATTGCCGCCGACTAGCCTACGTTCAGACAGACGAAACCGCGTGCATATATTGCGGATGACGAGATCAGTGTAGAAGTTTGTCAAATGTAAGGCGTTCTTGATAAGGGCGAGGCAAAACCTAGGCTTGAACACAACTGGGAGATGAGGCAGATAGTAGTACTCCTGAACGGAGGAAACGAATACACATCGAGGCCAGATGCGAAACGGAACAAGACGTGAGATGGAACTCCTAGACACAAAGAAGAAAGGGCCAGCAACTAGGTAAACTGCTGTCTAAAGAAGCGCTCCAGGGTCATCAACTCGGCATCCTCGCCTTCCTTTCCCTGCGCCGCAGCTGCCGCCCTCTTCAGCTCGACAGCGGCCGCCGTGTCGTTGGGTACGCCATAGTAAAGCCCGCCCGACTGCTGGCAGAAACCGAACATGCGCTGCACGGTGACAAGGGCCGTCACGCCGTACGTTTGGACGTCCTCCCAGCTGTCCATGAAGCGGAAGCGCGCCTTCTTGCCAGTGACTGCGTCTTTCGTTAGCATGGGCAAGAGATCGAGCATTTGTCCTGAGACATGTGTGGATGTGGTGCTCACCCTTCTTGTAATCGGGGATCACGCTCTCTAGCGCCTGGGACTGGCTGATGCCCTGCACGAGCTGCCCGTTCCACCGCTCCGGCGCGAGCAGGACGCCGTGCACAATGTCGCCGTAGTCAGCGGCCATGGCGATCAGCGGCACGGCGTCGTCCGATCCATCCCAGCGCGGGCAGCTGAAAGTCAGATACCCCTCGTCGTCGGCCTTGAAGGGCCATCCGCCAAAGATGGGAGCAATATCTGGCCAGAGGAAGGTCTCCATGTACCAGCCTGGGCTGACGTCAGTGAAGGAGACGAATGACTTGCCACGGCCGTACTGCCCGATGGCATGTTTCTCTGGCCTATGTTAGAGGATGGTTGATGCTGCGAGGACAGAAGGGGGGCGTTTAAGAGTCCACATACCGTCAAAGGCCTGGTTCGGGAACTCGCCCTTCGTGGTCTCGGCAGCGGAGGCCATGCCGCTGAAGATAAAGTGCTGGGCGCCAGCTTCAGCGGCGGCGTCGATTATGATTTTGCCCATGTCTGTCTCGGAAGAGCCCCCCTTTTCGTTGATAGACTGTGTCTCCTAGTCAGTCACCGCACTCGCTTCGGGAACAACCAACGAAGGGCTTACGGGATCATCAGAATTGATGTTCGCAAATACAGCCCAACTGCCTTCAAAGGCAGCTTTGAGCTCATGTCCCTTGAGGCCATCGGCTTTGACAACCTGCACTCCCGAGTCGGCGAGCTTGATGGCCGCCTCGGACTCGGGGTTGCGAGTGATGCCGCGGATCCTGAAGACGCCGGACTTGTCGCGGAGGAGGGCCTGAACAACGCTGCCGCCCTGCGCGCCAGTGGAGCCAAAAACGGTCACGAGCTTGGTAGACATGATAAATTCTTGTAGTGTGGTGAGTAGTAGAATATGAGATTGTTTGATGCGTGTTTGTCTGGTTGGGGAGGAACATTGTACGAAACTGCACTCGGTGATGCTCTTATATAGTTTCCAGACCACCTTATGGCCCGTCGTTGACTGGTCCAACTGTCAACATGTCTAGATCCCAAGGCGAGGCCCAAGACTTAGCTGAGCCATCACCTTGCATGTGCTCGCTTCTGAGTCTTGTTGCATACCATGGCTGCAGGCTGTCGCTGAAGCCACGGCGCAAGAGATGACGACGCTTTTCAGAGTCATCGTTGAAAAACATCGTGATTGACTAAATGGGTGCCTAAGGAGGCGTTTGCTCACTGCGTGAGTGCAAGCCTCGTGCCAGAAGCTGTTAAAGGGCCACGAATGCCAAGCATTGCGAAGTGTAGTGATCAGTAATGAAGAAACCCGAGCCCTAGCGCTGTCTTACGTCGCCAGGTCAGCCCCACGACAAATCAATAATCCAATGCTACCGAAGCCTCTACCGAAGCCTGTACAGAACAGGTCACTCCGACTTCAGCGCAATTGGCTGGCAACTTGTGGCTGGCCTGCAACGCAAACATCGCAACAAATGAACTCTATGAGTACGGCGCATCGTAGTTGCGTCTGGCCAAGTCATGCGATATTCAGACGAGGTAAACAAACGGTTACATTGCGCTCGAAGCCATTTTTGTATCTGCCTGAAATGAGGCAGCCCAACTCCCCAACCCCCAGTTCCCACATCTAATCTCGATCATTTCTTCCGCAGCGTCAGCGAGGTCCTCGCCATCTAAGCGGCCTCGTGCGAAAGCCCGGCGTATTCGCCGTCCTGCGCCGTCTCGGTGGTGTCCTTGGCCGGCTCGGTGTGCTCCCATACCTCCTGTGCCAAGGCCTTCTCCTCCTCGTTCTCAACTTCGCCGAACTTTGTAATACTGAAGTCGGGCACGTATCGTCGCTCCTTGCGCAGCACACCGCCCGACTTGCCCTTCCGCCGCCGCAGCTCCTGCTGGGCGTCGCGCTGGCGTGCCTCAGCCTCGCCAGCGGCGTCGAGCATGGTTCCCTCAAGGGAGAGGTAGCCGTGGTCTCCGCTAACGCCCACATCGAAAGCCTTGATACGGAAGCGCACGCGACCCTTAACCTTTTGGCCAGCCTCGTCAACCCAGTAGCCCGTAGCGTGAATCTGGCGCACGGCACCGTGCTGCTCCTCGGCAGTAAAGTTGGAAACGGTGTCGTCGTAGGCGCTCGTCGCTGCGGTCTCGTCGGTGCCAAGATGGACCCAGCGCCACGCAGGCGGCAGACGCGCCGACTCGATGCTGGCGTTGAACTTGCCCCAGCACACAACGCCGACGTGACCTTCGCTCTCGAGGTTGATGCTGCCCTCCATCCACGCGCCGCGCTTCGGGACGAAGAGGTCAACGTCCGCCGTGACCCAGCCGAAGCCGACGGCGAACTCATCAATGGCACCAAGTTTGCAAACGTCCGAATCACTCGTAGCCGCGTCTTCACGACCGGGGCGCTCAGAGACAGCGACGTTGCGGAAGCCGAGCAGAACACCGCCGAGGACTGGCACGTAGCGGTTGACCATGGGCTGGAGGTGCTGGGTCGCAGCGGCGGTGCAGGGGGCCAGCCCAGCCGATGGGGTAGATGGGCAGGAAGAGGGAGACGGTTTGTGTGAAAAATGGGTATCGTGGTTTGGCGGGGGTATCGAGCGGCTGGTGCAGCCTAGATGTAGACTTGGGAGGGTTGGGCTGCAAAGGCGTGTCAATGTCCATGACGTCGGGGTTTTCGGCTTCGTCGTCTTCTGAGGATCCTGAAGCTTGGTCGGCCTCGGACGACTCTGGCGTGGCCTCCTTCTTGCTCTTCTTTTTACTGCTGCTCTTCTTGGTGCTGGTCTTCAGTTCGGACCGATCGTCTTCGTCATCGTGACTCCTGGACATGCGTCGCTTCTTCTTGTCGGCAACCTCTTGCACCGCGTCCCCCGCATCTGCTGGGTCTTCCTGCTTGCTCTTCTTTGATTTTTTCGACATTTTGGTTGGCTTTTCAACCTCGACGACGCTATCGTTGGCGTCTGTGTTCGCAGAAGCCGAGAGGTCTGGTGAGATTGCACGGTTGGCTGTGCTCTTGGATCGCTTGTGCTTGCGTTCGTCTGTCACAAGAGGATCGTCCTCTCGGGATCGCTTCTTTTTCTCTTTCTTCTGCTTCTTCTCCGTCTTGTGACTGGAAGCCACCGGAAGCTCCTCTTTTAATGCCATGGCTTCTGGACGGATTGCCGATCGTTGTCGGGGTTCGCGGGTGAGCAGGTCGTGGTGGGATGGCGTAGAATGAACGATCGTGGGATTTTCCCCATTGCGCCTGCTAGAAAAAAAAGTTTTGGGCGATTGGGGAAGGACACCGATTGAGACCCCTGCCACCGCTCACCTTGAGCTGCATGGTGGGGCAGTGGGGCACACCGACTTACCGGGCTCCACCACGGTCAATATTCAGACCAAGGTGCCAGTCGACGTGGTATACCACTTCATACCTTAGGCAAGGCATCACCACCGCAAGAAGCCCTAGAAGTGCGAAGAGTGCTTTCGTATCTTCTCAGTGAAATTTCTTGAATTGAATGACCATGGAATCTCCATAGAGCGTTCGTGAAGAACACATACTGGAGCCATCCTTGTCATTCAGCCATATGGGACCAAACACATTGTGATCAAATGACTAGATTAATACAACAGTCTTCACACCGGGAGAGTCGCTTTCCCATCCACTACTTTTGGAGTCCAGCCTGTCGCCAGCTCCCGCTTGACGGACGCCTCGAGCGTCTCGAGCTCTGCCTCCTTCAACCCAATGCTCTCATTATCTGTCTTTTCATACAGAGTGCCACCCTCGGCCCAGATACGACCCAGCGTGTACAGCGTCGCGGTGCCCGGCGTCTGGCTCCAAGCCTTTTGTTCTGCCTCCTTCAGGCTCTGCAGCGACGTGTAGGATATGTTCCACTTCTCCCCGCCCGTCTGCTTCTCAAACTCGGCGAGGATCTGTTTCGGTGTCACCACGAAGGACTGCACCTTGATCGCCTTGCCAAACGACGCCTTGGGCTGCCGTAGGACAGCTACCACAGCCTTTCCGACACTGCGGAGCTCATTAGTCTCGCGCCTCATATTGGATTCAACACAACGGGATCGGTCTCTCTTACTCAGGCATCGTCGTGAAACCAATTTTGCCCTCACCATCCTCGATTAGGACAGCTCTCTTGCTCTCGGCATCGAAACCGCCAACTTCGGGGAACTTGTCCGATAGGCTGAAGTACATGTCACTGTACGGGCCCGTCACGACAAAGGTGTGTTCGAGGCGCTTGGTGTTTTCGCGGAGCGCCTTGCGCACCTTGAGCTTCAGCTGGTGGGGCTTCTCGGCGGCACTCGACGGGCCGTATTCAATGTCGGTGCCGTACTCGGACGGAACGAACCACTTGACCGAGTTCAGAAGCCTCTTGTCTCGCGAATGAGGGCGATCTGGCGCTCGAGGGCGTCGCGGCCGAGCGCAGAGACGACCGTGTCGATGCCCCTCGTAAAGGGCTTGAATATCCGACTTTTGTCTCCAGGGTCACCAATGATGACCTTGACGCCCCTTGCCTCAAAGGCCTTGACAAAGGCTTGCTTCTTGCTCGACGAGTCTTTTCGAATGAAGACTGTGATTTGTTCAAATGGGGGCTGCGCCTTAATGATGGCATCCGCGATGTAGTACCCAATGTTCCCAGTACCCCCCAGGATGAGAATATTGGAGGGTTGGAATGGCGCCATAGTTGCGGAGTGCACGTCGTCAATGGTACGAGATGTGAAGTAAAGTGCTGGACCTTCAATGCGAGAGATGCTGGCTTTCACTGTGAATACAACCGGGAATCAATGGTTTAAAAGGAAGGCAGTCGAGTGACTGAGTGATGAAGTGCTGGGTCTCATATGAGGTTCTTCCCCGCTTGTTGTTGGCAGCCCCCGGTTTCTGACAAATCGTATCAATGACCGCACTGCATGAGGCCCATCCAGACCACGATCAACGACGTGCTTTAGACTTGATCTTGACCATGATAGCTTATTAATCCCACGCCCTTCACGTCAATAATGGAGTCATGGTTTGCAGTGGTCATTTCTGAATTATTCAATGTTGTTGTTTACACATTTGATGATCATAGTACACACTAGGATTCGATCTATCGGATGTGATCTGATCCTTTTCCGTCAAAGTCAAAGAATTTGGTCAGGGTGGTGACCCACGAAATTTGATCGCTATGAGGTGCGTTTTGGCATATGGTATGCGATGATAGGACCCAAAGCACGTTCAATCAATCAATCTTGCTTTTGAGCGAACCGCCCTCGGTAGTCAGTTGCAGCTTTTGTGTAATCCTGTCGGAGTGATGCAGATATTCAAGAAGAATCACTGCAAATAATTTCTCATGGTGCTCTTGATCAACGAAGCGAATGCTGGCGAATATGCTTGGATGATGCATCGATGAAGAGGCGCGCGAACACAAGAAGTCTGAACCCCTTTTGTAAGCCATGTCCGTGACCATGAATGTCAAGCTAAGGTGTGTATGGAACAGCAGGACTCACGAGGGTAGCAAGTACATAGGGTTGTGAAGGCCCGCAGTCTCTCTCTCTCTCTCTCTCTCTCACGATGGATTTGGAGACAGCCAAATGAAACTGCAACAACTGACTGCCTTGGGCTGACAACACTTTTCAACGAAAAACATTCACGGGCCCGCTGAGAACAATCCAGGGTATGACTGAAAAGGAAACTATCAATAATGATACTGTTAGTGGCATAACGACTCGATGTCAAGATGCAGTTTGGTAGAGTATTGGTCGGATGTCGTTGAAGGTCTGAAGGGCTCTGACGAAGGGGGACCAGGGGGTGGTCGCACGGGGCGTGCCTGCTCGATTGTTTAGTGGATGGGAGCTTGTATAATCGCGTGGTCAAGAGGAAGGGGCAGGGGAGGAGGGGTACTAGCGCCCCTCCATTGGCTGCTAACCCCGCCTGTCTTACACTTACCTTTTAGGCGTACCACGTCGTCTGTGTTCACCACCCCGCCTCTACACCTCGACTTCAACGTCATGCTCGGTCCCACGACGATTTGGCAACCGCCGCACCCGACGTTGTGGGAACAGACGGCGGGGGCGACGGCGACGAGGCAGGCGACGACACCAGGCTGTCCTCGACGTAGACACCAACCTGTCCCTGATGATGTGGCGGCGCGACAATGACGACGGTGCCCCGGCCAACATTTGCATCGGCTGGCACCTGGTAGTAATCGGTACTCGGCTCGAACCCCAATAGCCGTAGTTGTTCCTGCATGATGGCTACCTGGTCCGGCAGCGCAACCTCGCCGGCGTATATGGCGCAAGTAACGCGTCCCTCGGCATTGTCGAAGAACTGGCGGTTGTCTCGGTACAGTCGCCGCACTCGCTTCATCATCTGCCGCACGTTGGCGTCACCCGCGTCGGGTCGCTGCGAGTGCAAGTCCGGCAGCGGCGGGATGTGAGCAAGTATGACGGCGCGCTCAGAGGCAATAGCAACGACAGAACAGGATCCCAGCCCTGCCGTGCCCACAGCCTGGTGGACGTTGAAAGGGACGAAGGCTGTCTCGTGCATGTCGACGAGATGCGTCGACTGGCGCGCCGCCCAGAAGTCAAAGGTGCCAGGGACATACGTGAAGGCCATGGTTCGGTCTGTCCTGGGAACGCGGCGCAGGGCAGCGAGAGGAGCCGCTAGAGGCAGTAAAGACAGGCGGCGAGGGCAAGCAAGAGCAAGCGAAGGAGGGCGAGCGGATGTCGGTGACACGTAGAGAGCTGGATAGCCTGCCAATGTCCTCGCTGCCTCTGACTTTAGCCTCTGAGTCTGGGCAAGGTGCTGGGCCTTGTGAAAGTGGGAAACGGGCGCTTTATGCGTGGCGAGAACGATCAAGCCTATGATTTCCACACACGAGACGATCAACGGCATGTCAAGGCGGTAGCAAACAGGCCAGGCATATGCACGTCTGTGCTGGCTGGCATGTTGGCTGGCCGGCTGCTCATGCGGGCGGGTTATGCAATCAAACCCTCAACCAGACGGCAGCCGTCGTTTTTTTTCCATGATTGGACGGTGAGTGCCACAGGCAGCCGCCCGGCCTAGTCACGTCGATCCGAGGTCGCCGTTTGAACCAGCACATGATATGTGGCTATAGTTGCGGCTTTGATGGCTGATGTCTGTACTACCCCTACGTCTCAAAAGTACTGGATCGGGGCTTCCGCTGGCGTGCCCCGGAGCCTCTGAACCCCCGCGATCTGGCCCTTCAGTACAGTGCTGGCCCCCACCCCGCCAGACAGCCAGTGCATCTGGAGCTTCCACAGGGCCCTGGTCCCTGTCAGCCCTGCTATCGCTACCTGCCCATCCGCGTGTCTTAGCTCTGCCGAAGCTGACCAGATGTCCCCATCAACTGGAAGCGCACGGCTTGCTCTCATTCGAGTACCTCGTACAAGATGCAAGATCCCGCCTCGGAAGCTTTCTCGGCACCCGTTTGGCCTTCAGTATTCGGTGTTCTGGGGTCCATGTCTAGCGACTCTGACGGCCATTCGTTGATCGAATGAATCATCTTCAGAATCACGCAACCAGCCATACCGAGGCTTGCTGCCTGCCGTGCGACAGTGAGATAGATCGCTGACGCACCGCTGGCCCGGATAGTCGTCTCCGGACTCGCCTCCCCCCCACCAGCCTTGGGGTGGAGCCACCTGGCGACAGCTGATCTGTCCCAATCGGTGACACGGATGCTGTTGGTCCCGCCTCGAGCCTCCTTCAAAGCTACGCAGACCTCAACGTCTTGACCGGCTCTTCCTTCTCCAACTGCACCTTGCCCGGTGTTCACCTCAACACAATCAACATGGCCCCCTCCAGTTTCAGACAGCTCGCGCACGACACCACGCTGTATCTGATCCTCTTGGTCTTGGTGTCCACATTGGGATCCCTTCAGTTCGGGTTCCATATTGTATGCCTCGACCCCTCCTCCCCTCCTCTTCCAAGTCACCTTGGAGTGCCTCCGCTCTCTAACCATGTCTACCCTCCAGGCCGAACTCAATGCTCCTCAAGATGTCATATCCTGCAAGAAGCGAGCCATACCGCAGCACTCTAATCCAGCAAGACTAGTCCGCCACGACAACTCTCCGCCAGAGAACCCGGGTTTGCTCCCCAAATGTATACCTATGAATGATGCCGCCTTCTCGACCGTCTCCTCTGCATTCGTTGTCGGCGGACTGATTGGGGCCCTGGCTGCTGGTCCTTTCGCCTCGAAGCGTGGTCGCTTGTCGGCTATGCGTGTCACGGCCCTCGTCTTCCTTGCCGGCTCCGCGTTCGAGACCATTGCCCCCAGTGTAGCCCTGCTCGTCATCGGCCGCCTCTTGTCGGGTGCGGCAGCCGGAGCTGCGACCGTTGTCGTGCCTCTGTATGTCAGCGAAATTGCGCCTCCCAAGGAGCGCGGCCTGTTCGGCTTTATGACACAGATTTCAATCAACCTGGGCATTCTCTTGACGCAGACGCTCGGCTTCTTCCTGAGTCACGGTGATTCCTGGCGCATCATCCTGGCAACCGGTGCCATTATTGCACTGGTCCAGTCTTTCGGCCTGCTTTTCGTCCCTGAGAGCCCGGCTTGGCTGGCTGCCAACGGAGACGTGAATGGTGCCCGCCGCATCTTGCAGCGCATCCGTGGTAAGGATTTTGACATTGCCGAAGAAGTCGAGAGCTGGGACGGCGAAGGACGCAGCGCAGAGCAACAAGGACTTCTGGCTCAGACCGAGCCTGAAGACGCCGACTCGGCACCACTGTCTGTGGGCAGGACAACTGGAAGACATCTTGGCTTCCTTGAGGTCGTCAAGGATCCCCTCTACCGGCCGGCCATCATTGCTGTCGTTGGCGTCATGTTTGCCCAGCAGTTGATCGGCATCAACTCGGTCATCATGTACTCCGTCTCGCTGCTTGCCGACCTTCTCCCATTCAGCTCTGCTCTGTTGACTATCCTCATCTCCGTCATTGGCCTCTTTATGACTATCGCCTGCGCTCCCCTGCCAGACCGTCTCGGCCGGAAGGCCTGTATTCTCGCGTCCATCATCGGGCAGGGCTCCAGTGCCCTGGTCCTTGCGCTGTCAATCCGTTTGGGCATCAAGTTCCTGTCCGCCATCTCTGTTGCCTTCTTTGTCGCCTTCTTCGCTGTGGGCCTGGGTCCTGTGCCGTTTATCCTTGCTTCGGAGCTCGTCGGCCAGGAAGCCGTCGGCGCTACGCAATCATGGTGCCTTGCTGCCAACTACGTCGCTACTTTCCTCGTTGCGCAGTTCTTCCCCTTGATCAACACGGCACTGAACAGCGCCCTCGGAGGCGCGGGCTGGGTGTACTTTATCTTTGCCGGGTTCGCCGCGCTTTTCGCCCTCTTCACTGTGTGGAGGATACCCGAGACAAAGGGTAAGAAGGACTGGAATGAAGTTTGGGGACGCTCGCAGAGGTTGGACTGAGCGCGCTGGGTTGCGCCATACTGATTCATCTTGGTAAAGGCATATCAAGACGCGAGTTGAACGTAGATAGCATTATACCACCGTGTGGAATCGTCGTCAGTCTCTCTCGTCCTTGAGCGTCCTGGTAATAGCGCATAGTTCTTGTTGTCTCCGCCAAAGGTTCCCTTACACCAACCTACCGTGAATAGTCTTTGGACTGGCATGATGGCTTTTTCATACTCTCTGATGGGCCTTGGAGCAAATATCGGGTCTCTCTTGGGCTTCCACCGTGCCAAGCCGGTTTGCGATTTCAACCTTTTTTTAATGAATAGGATGGCGAGCTTGGGCAGATTTCACCGGTAGGATACAATGCAGTTTCGTCTCTTGGATAGACCTATGCGAGGTTGTTGACTTTGGCACTGTCTCTGTCGGAACCATGAGCAGACTAGAGGCTTTTTACGGCTCTTGTTGGCCTGTAGTACTGGTGTTATAGATCAACCGCGATATGGAGTAAGGGTACGGTCTCGTCTCAGAACCCGGCCTGTTGATCAAGCTGATGATTGCCGCCAGTGTCAAACGTCAAGTGCTCTCATTGTCGGAAATGCTTTGACCAGTTGCTTTTCCACGTAAATCTGCGTGGTAAAGTCTGTGAAACAAACGCACGGCGGTAGCAGCTGGATCGGGGTCATCCCTGTCGGGATACCTCATCGCCGCATCATTGGACTATTCTGCAGCCTCTAGAAGGCGCTGTGGAGAGATCCTCGGAGCCTCTTGCGGTGTGATTGAGAAGGTGGACATACAGCCAAGCATGTGTCTCGATGACTTGGCGATCTCGCTTGGAATCGAGGACCAACCCTCGTTGTGCTGAGCAGTTTCAGTCTCCTGCAATTCCACCCCACACACTTGTGAAAGGGGACGACAATTTCATGCGGCGTGCCGACATGGAGTAGCAGACGCATGTCTAAGAAAGATCTTTTCCCACTGTGAAGTGACATGACTATGGAGCACCTTATGTGAAGTTCGTCTTCTTCGGCTTTCAGATAACTGCCAACAAGACACTTCGCAATATGTTGCTATTCCACTTCTCCTTACTTTCGCCAGTCCTGGAGGTATCTTCGTGCAAGTCACCGGAATGGCATTCTGATTCGCCAAGGGTGCTACCAAAGGCGGCGATGCTACCCCCCGGGTCCCATCAAGCCCTGGCCAGTAAGTAGCTGCCCATTCAAAAACGAGCTTGGTTCCTCACTAATGGTGAGGTCAAAGAACTTAAGCAGTGGCTCGAGAACAACACGGTCCGTATCATTGTGATTGATCGCAAGTCCAATATCATGGGCTCCGAGGGCGCCACAACCGGAAAGGTTTTTACAGCAAGGCTTGATGTGGAGGTAATAATACCATCCAATCACCCGCTCTCTCGCACCATGACAATGACTGCCCATGAGGCGACGGTGAGCTATAAATTATTCTCTGGATTGATCAAGAAACTACGCAGTAGCCCTATTGCACCGAGCCCTGTTTTCACGCCTCATTCGGCTGGAACAGCCGTCTGCTCCTGATCGTCTGCTCCAGCTGCATGATGCCTGCTTTGACGCCATCAACAACGTAGATGTTGCCGCCCTTCTCCTCTCCATACTGCGCAACGGCCGTGGACCGAATAATGTCCTCCAGCCCAGCCATGCCTCCACACCCCATCGCTATGCAGCTGACGCCGCCATCGCCGAGGAGTTTCCTCGTCGCCTCCTCAAGCTTGGCCTTGACCTCCTCCGGGCTCACGTGGTGAAAATCACCCGCAGTCAGGCCCGATGAGACGACACCCTTGAACTTGGTGTTGCCGCCGCTGCCAACCTGGCCCAGATAACCCGTCACGCCGTCAGCGAGATGCTTCTCCCAGAACGAACCGGTCGTGACGATACCCCACTGGCTCGGCGGCGCCCCGACAATGGTCTGCGGCAGCAACGCCGTGGCTGTGAGGATGCTCGCCTCGAATATGCCCGTCACGGCGAGGCGGTCGCCGTACTGCCTGGACAGGCGGTCGACGAGGGTGTGGACGCTGTAACAGGCGACGAGGACGCCGTCGTACTTCTCGAGCTCGCCAGAGTGAGCGAGGTCCTTGAGGACAATCTCGGTGCTGCTTTCTATGTGTTCGCCATTGTCGATGCTGGGGGGACTTTCTGGCGGGGCTGTATAGGTATAGACTTTGATAGACTTGGGGACGGGAAGGGAGTTGAAGTAAGCCTGCTATCTGGTACCGCAAGCGGGCGGCCTGACTTACATCGTTGGAGGTCATGCCTTTGACGGCTGTTTCCATCCCATGGGTCATGTCTTGGGATGAATTAGGGTTAATGACCAGGATATTAATCGGTCGCTGCGCCATGGTGACGGTTGATATGGAACACCTTTTGACAGTGAGTGAGATAGACGTGTGTGCTGGATGATAATCTACTCTTTTGATGGCGTTACGCCATCTTCACTCACCCTCCTTCACTTATCTGCTCAACCCCTCCCGTGTACGGCCTCAAGCCGCGCTTACATCATTCTACGAGATCAAGTGGGGACCTCTCCTAATTGCCGCTGATCCCTGGTGATTGGTGAAGACGATCAAAAGCTCATGAGAAGCTGGTGAGTGAGTGAGCCAGCTGCGGGGTATCACGTGACAAAGCTCTCAGCCACCACTTGATGACGGGGGCGGCGGAGGCGGTGGTTTTTTATTTATTCTTATTAAAGGCGAGGTTGGTCGGTGCGCTGACCATACCCC